>NC_088415.1:12986725-13124225 GCF_034236695.1 Oncorhynchus nerka
GTTTAGGAGGAGTTTACATGTTACATAGTTTAGGAGGAGTTTACATGTTATATAGTTTAGGAGGAGTTTACATGTTATATAGTTTAGGAGGAGTTTACATGTTATATAGTTTAGGAGGAGTTTACATGTTATATAGTTTAGGAGTTTATATGTTACATAGTTTAGGAGGAGTTTACATGTTATATAGTTTAGGAGGAGTTTACATGTTATATAGTTTAGGAGGAGTTTACATGTTATATAGTTTAGGAGTTTACATGTTATATAGTTTAGGAGGAGTTTACATGTTATATAGTTTAGGAGGAGTTTACATGTTATATAGTTTAGGAGGAGTTTACATGTTACATAGTTTAGGAGGAGTTTACATGTTACATAGTTTAGGAGGAGTTTACATGTTATATAGTTTAGGAGGAGTTTACATGTAATATAGTATGTTATATAGTTTAGGAGGAGTTTACATGTTATATAGTTTAGGAGTTTACATGTTACATAGTTTAGGATGAGTTTACATGTTATATAGTTTAGGAGTTTACATGTTATATAGTTTAGGAGGAGTTTACATGTTATATAGTTTAGGAGGAGTTTACATGTTATATAGTTTAGGAGGAGTTTACATGTTATAGTTTAGTTTACATGTAATATAGTTTAGGAGTTTACATGTTACATAGTTTAGGAGGAGTTTACATGTTATATAGTTTAGGAGGAGTTTACATGTTATATAGTTTAGGAGGAGTTTACATGTTATATAGTATTTATATAGTTTAGGAGGAGTTTACATGTTACATAGTTTAGGAGGAGTTTACATGTTACATAGTTTAGGAGGAGTTTACATGTTACATAGTTTAGGAGGAGTTTACATGTTATATAGTTTAGGAGGAGTTTACATGTTATATAGTTTAGGAGGAGTTTACATGTTATATAGTTTAGGAGGAGTTTACATGTTATATAGTTTAGGAGGAGTTTACATGTTATATAGTTTAGGAGTTTACATGTTACATAGTTTAGGAGGAGTTTACATGTTATATAGTTTAGGAGGAGTTTACATGTTATATAGTTTAGGAGGAGTTTACATGTTATATAGTTTAGGAGTTTACATGTTATATAGTTTAGGAGGAGTTTACATGTTATACAGTTTAGGAGGAGTTTACATGTTATATAGTTTAGGAGGAGTTTACATGTTACATAGTTTAGGAGGAGTTTACATGTTACATAGTTTAGGAGGAGTTTACATGTTATATAGTTTAGGAGGAGTTTACATGTTATATAGTTATATAGTTTAGGAGGAGTTTACATGTTATATAGTTTAGGAGGAGTTTACATGTTATATAGTTTAGGATGAGTTTACATGTTATATAGTTTAGGAGGAGTTTACATGTTATATAGTTTAGGAGGAGTTTACATGTTATATAGTTTAGGAGGAGTTTACATGTTATATAGTTTAGGAGTTTACATGTTATATAGTTATATAGTATAGGAGGAGTTTACATGTTATATAGTTTAGGAGTTTACATGTTATATAGTTTAGGAGTTTACATGTTATATAGTTTAGGAGGAGTTTACATGTTACATAGTTTAGGAGGAGTTTACATGTTACATAGTTTAGGAGGAGTTTACATGTTACATAGTTTAGGAGGAGTTTACATGTTATATAGTTTAGGAGGAGTTTACATGTTATATAGTTTAGGAGGAGTTTACATGTTATATAGTTTAGGAGGAGTTTACATGTTATATAGTTTAGGAGGAGTTTACATTTAGTTTAGAGGAGTTTACATGTTATATAGTTTAGGAGGAGTTTACATGTTATATAGTTTAGGAGGAGTTTACATGTTATATAGTTTAGGAGGAGTTTACATGTTACATAGTTTAGGAGGAGTTTACATGTTATATAGTTTAGGAGGAGTTTACATGTTATATAGTTTAGGAGGAGTTTACATGTTATATAGTTTAGGAGTTTACATGTTACATAGTTTAGGAGGAGTTTACATGTTATATAGTTTAGGAGTTTACATGTTATATAGTTTAGGAGGAGTTTACATGTTATATAGTTTAGGAGGAGTTTACATGTTATATAGTTTAGGAGGAGTTTACATGTTACATAGTTTAGGAGGAGTTTACATGTTACATAGTTTAGGAGGAGTTTACATGTTACATAGTTTAGGAGGAGTTTACATGTTACATAGTTTAGGAGGAGTTTACATGTTATATAGTTTAGGAGGAGTTTACATGTTACATAGTTTAGGAGGAGTTTACATGTTACATAGTTTAGGAGGAGTTTACATGTTACATAGTTTAGGAGGAGTTTACATGTTATATAGTTTAGGAGGAGTTTACATGTTATATAGTATGTTATATAGTTTAGGAGGAGTTTACATGTTACATAGTTTAGGAGGAGTTTACATGTTACATAGTTTAGGAGGAGTTTACATGTTATATAGTTTAGGAGTTTACATGTTACATAGTTTAGGAGGAGTTTACATGTTATATAGTTTAGGAGGAGTTTACATGTTACATAGTTTAGGAGGAGTTTACATGTTATATAGTTTAGGAGGAGTTTACATGTTATATAGTTTAGGAGGAGTTTACATGTTATATAGTTTAGGAGGAGTTTACATGTTATATAGTTTAGGAGGAGTTTACATGTTAAATAGTTTAGGAGGAGTTTACATGTTACATAGTTTAGGAGGAGTTTACATTTACATGTTATATAGTTTAGGAGGAGTTTACATGTTATATAGTTTAGGAGGAGTTTACATGTTATATAGTTTAGGAGGAGTTTACATGTTTATATAGTTTAGGAGGAGTTTACATGTTATATAGTTTAGGAGTTTACATGTTATATAGTTTAGGAGGAGTTTACATGTTATATAGTTTAGGAGGAGTTTACATGTTACATAGTTTAGGAGGAGTTTACATGTTACATAGTTTAGGAGGAGTTTACATGTTATATAGTTTAGGAGGAGTTTACATGTTACATAGTTTAGGAGGAGTTTACATGTTATATAGTTTAGGAGGAGTTTACATGTTACATAGTTTAGGAGGAGTTTACATGTTACATAGTTTAGTTTACATGTTATATAGTTTAGGAGTTTACATGTTATATAGTTTAGGAGGAGTTTACATGTTATATAGTTTAGGAGGAGTTTACATGTTATATAGTTTAGGAGGAGTTTACATGTTATATAGTTTAGGAGGAGTTTACATGTTATATAGTTTAGGAGGAGTTTACATGTTATATAGTTTAGGAGGAGTTTACATGTTATATAGTTTAGGAGGAGTTTACATGTTACATAGTTTAGGAGGAGTTTACATGTTATATAGTTTAGGAGGAGTTTACATGTTACATAGTTTAGGAGGAGTTTACATGTTATATAGTTTAGGAGTTTACATGTTATATAGTATAGGAGGAGTTTACATGTTATATAGTTTAGGAGTTTACATGTTATATAGTTTAGGAGGAGTTTACATGTTACATAGTTTAGGAGGAGTTTACATGTTATATAGTTTAGGAGGAGTTTACATGTTACATAGTTTAGGAGGAGTTTACATGTTATATAGTTTAGGAGGAGTTTACATGTTACATAGTTTAGGAGGAGTTTACATGTTATATAGTTTAGGAGGAGTTTACATGTTACATAGTTTAGGAGGAGTTTACATGTTACATAGTTTAGGAGGAGTTTACATGTTATATAGTTTAGGAGGAGTTTACATGTTATATAGTTTAGGAGGAGTTTACATGTTATATAGTTTAGGAGGAGTTTACATGTTACATAGTTTAGGAGGAGTTTACATGTTATATAGTTTAGGAGGAGTTTACATGTTACATAGTTTAGGAGGAGTTTACATGTTATATAGTTTAGGAGTTTACATGTTACATAGTTTAGGAGGAGTTTACATGTTATATAGTTTAGGAGTTTACATGTTATATAGTTTAGGAGGAGTTTACATGTTATATAGTTTAGGAGGAGTTTACATGTTATATAGTTTAGGAGGAGTTTACATGTTACATAGTTTAGGAGGAGTTTACATGTTACATAGTTTAGGAGGAGTTTACATGTTATATAGTTTAGGAGTTTACATGTTATATAGTTTAGGAGGAGTTTACATGTTATATAGTTTAGGAGGAGTTTACATGTTATATAGTTTAGGAGGAGTTTACATGTTATATAGTTTAGGAGGAGTTTACATGTTATATAGTTTAGGAGGAGTTTACATGTTATATAGTATAGTTTAGAGGAGTTTACATGTTACATAGTTTAGGAGGAGTTTACATGTTACATAGTTTAGGAGGAGTTTACATGTTACATAGTTTAGGAGGAGTTTACATGTTATATAGTTTAGGAGTTTACATGTTATATAGTTTAGGAGGAGTTTACATGTTATATAGTTTAGGAGGAGTTTACATGTTATATAGTTTAGGAGGAGTTTACATGTTATATAGTTTAGGAGGAGTTTACATGTTATATAGTTTAGGAGTTATATAGTTTAGGAGGAGTTTACATGTTATATAGTTTAGGAGGAGTTTACATGTTATATAGTTTAGTTTACATGTTACATAGTTTAGGAGTTTACATGTTACATAGTTTAGGAGGAGTTTACATGTTATATAGTTTAGGAGGAGTTTACATGTTAATATTTAGTATGTTATATAGTTTAGGAGGAGTTTACATGTTATATAGTTTAGTTTACATGTTATATAGTTTAGGAGTTTACATGTTATATAGTTTAGGAGGAGTTTACATGTTATATAGTTTAGGAGGAGTTTACATGTTATATAGTTTAGGAGGAGTTTACATGTTAATATTTAGTTTAGTTATATAGTTTAGGAGGAGTTATATAGTTTAGTTACATATAGTTTAGGAGGAGTTTACATGTTATATAGTATAGTTTACATGTTATATAGTTTAGAGGAGTTTACATGTTATATAGTTTAGGAGGAGTTTACATGTTACATAGTTTAGGAGTTTACATGTTACATAGTTTAGGAGGAGTTTACATGTTATATAGTTTAGGAGGAGTTTACATGTTATATAGTTTAGGAGGAGTTTACATGTTATATAGTTTAGGAGGAGTTTACATGTTATATAGTTTAGGAGGAGTTTACATGTTACATAGTTTAGGAGGAGTTTACATGTTATATAGTTTAGGAGGAGTTTACATGTTATGTTATATAGTTTAGGAGGAGTTTACATGTTATATAGTTTAGTTTACATGTTATATAGTTTAGGAGGAGTTTACATGTTATATAGTTTAGGAGTTTACATGTTATATAGTTTAGGAGGAGTTTACATGTTATATAGTTTAGGAGGAGTTTACATGTTATATAGTTTAGGAGGAGTTTACATGTTATATAGTTTAGGAGGAGTTTACATGTTATATAGTTTAGGAGGAGTTTACATGTTATATAGTTTAGGAGGAGTTTACATGTTATATAGTTTAGGAGGAGTTTACATGTTAGTTTAGGAGGAGTTTACATGTTATATAGTTTAGGAGGAGTTTACATGTTATATAGTTTAGGAGGAGTTTACATGTTATATAGTTTAGGAGTTTACATGTTATATAGTTTAGGAGGAGTTTACATGTTATATGTTATATAGTTTAGGAGGAGTTTACATGTTATATAGTTTAGGAGTTTACATGTTATATAGTTTAGGAGGAGTTTACATGTTACATAGTTTAGGAGGAGTTTACATGTTACATAGTTTAGGAGGAGTTTACATGTTATATAGTTTAGGAGGAGTTTACATGTTATAGGAGGAGTTTACATGTTAGTTTAGGAGGAGTTTACATGTTATATAGTTTAGGAGGAGTTTACATGTTACATAGTTTAGGAGGAGTTTACATGTTACATAGTTTAGGAGGAGTTTACATGTTATATAGTTTAGGAGGAGTTTACATGTTATATAGTTTAGGAGGAGTTTACATGTTATATAGTTTAGGAGGAGTTTACATGTTACATAGTTTAGGAGGAGTTTACATGTTATATAGTTTAGGAGGAGTTTACATGTTATATAGTTTAGGAGGAGTTTACATGTTATATAGTTTAGGAGGAGTTTACATGTTATATATTTATAGTTATATAGTTTAGAGGAGTTTACATGTTACATAGTTTAGGAGGAGTTTACATGTTACATAGTTTAGGAGGAGTTTACATGTTATATAGTTTAGTTTACATGTTACATAGTTTAGGAGGAGTTTACATGTTATATAGTTTAGGAGGAGTTTACATGTTATATAGTTTAGGAGGAGTTTACATGTTATATAGTTTAGGAGGAGTTTACATGTTATATAGTTTAGGAGGAGTTTACATGTTATATAGTATGTTATATAGTTTAGGAGGAGTTTAGATGTTACATAGTTTAGGAGGAGTTTACATGTTATATAGTTTAGGAGTTTACATGTTACATAGTTTAGGAGGAGTTTACATGTTATATAGTTTAGGAGTTTACATGTTATATAGTATAGGAGGAGTTTACATGTTATATAGTTTAGGAGTTTAGTTTACATGTTAGTTTAGGAGGAGTTTACATGTTACATAGTTTAGGAGGAGTTTACATGTTACATAGTTTAGGAGGAGTTTACATGTTACATAGTTTATTTAGTTATATAGTTTAGGAGGAGTTTACGTGTTACATAGTTTAGGAGGAGTTTACATGTTATATAGTTTAGGAGGAGTTTACATGTTATATAGTTTAGGAGGAGTTTACATGTTACATAGTTTAGGAGGAGTTTACATGTTATATAGTTTAGGAGGAGTTTACATGTTATATAGTTTAGGAGGAGTTTACATGTTATATAGTTTAGGAGGAGTTTACATGTTACATAGTTTAGGAGGAGTTTACATGTTATATAGTTTAGGAGGAGTTTACATGTTACATAGTTTAGGAGGAGTTTACATGTTATATAGTTTAGGAGTTTACATGTTACATAGTTTAGGAGGAGTTTACATGTTATATAGTTTAGGAGTTTACATGTTATATAGTTTAGGAGGAGTTTACATGTTATATAGTTTAGGAGGAGTTTACATGTTATATAGTTTAGGAGGAGTTTACATGTTACATAGTTTAGGAGGAGTTTACATGTTACATAGTTTAGGAGGAGTTTACATGTTATATAGTTTAGGAGGAGTTTACATGTTACATAGTTTAGGAGGAGTTTACATGTTATATAGTTTAGGAGGAGTTTACATGTTATATAGTTTAGGAGGAGTTTACATGTTATATAGTTTAGGAGGAGTTTACATGTTATATAGTTTAGGAGGAGTTTACATGTTATATAGTATGTTATATAGTTTAGGAGGAGTTTAGATGTTACATAGTTTAGGAGGAGTTTACATGTTACATAGTTTAGGAGGAGTTTACATGTTACATAGTTTAGGAGGAGTTTACATGTTACATAGTTTAGGAGGAGTTTACATGTAATATAGTTTAGGAGGAGTTTACATGTTATATAGTTTAGGAGGAGTTTACATGTTATATAGTTTAGGAGGAGTTTACATGTTATATAGTTTAGGAGTTTATATGTTACATAGTTTAGGAGGAGTTTACATGTTATATAGTTTAGGAGGAGTTTACATGTTATATAGTTTAGGAGGAGTTTACATGTTATATAGTTTAGTAGTTTACATGTTATATAGTTTAGGAGGAGTTTACATGTTATATAGTTTAGGAGGAGTTTACATGTTATATAGTTTAGGAGGAGTTTACATGTTACATAGTTTAGGAGGAGTTTACATGTTACATAGTTTAGGAGGAGTTTACATGTTATATAGTTTAGGAGGAGTTTACATGTAATATAGTATGTTATATAGTTTAGGAGGAGTTTACATGTTATATAGTTTAGGAGTTTACATGTTACATAGTTTAGGAGGAGTTTACATGTTATATAGTTTAGGAGGAGTTTACATGTTATATAGTTTAGGAGGAGTTTACATGTTATATAGTTTAGGAGGAGTTTACATGTTATATAGTTTAGGAGTTTACATGTTATATAGTTTAGGAGGAGTTTACATGTTATATAGTTTAGGAGTTTACATGTTATATAGTTTAGGAGGAGTTTACATGTTACATAGTTTAGGAGGAGTTTACATGTTATATAGTTTAGGAGGAGTTTACATGTTATATAGTATGTTATATAGTTTAGGAGGAGTTTAGATGTTACATAGTTTAGGAGGAGTTTACATGTTACATAGTTTAGGAGGAGTTTACATGTTACATAGTTTAGGAGGAGTTTACATGTTACATAGTTTAGGAGGAGTTTACATGTAATATAGTTTAGGAGGAGTTTACATGTTATATAGTTTAGGAGGAGTTTACATGTTATATAGTTTAGGAGGAGTTTACATGTTATATAGTTTAGGAGTTTATATGTTACATAGTTTAGGAGGAGTTTACATGTTATATAGTTTAGGAGGAGTTTACATGTTATATAGTTTAGGAGGAGTTTACATGTTATATAGTTTAGTAGTTTACATGTTATATAGTTTAGGAGGAGTTTACATGTTATATAGTTTAGGAGGAGTTTACATGTTATATAGATTAGGAGGAGTTTACATGTTACATAGTTTAGGAGGAGTTTACATGTTACATAGTTTAGGAGGAGTTTACATGTTATATAGTTTAGGAGGAGTTTACATGTAATATAGTATGTTATATAGTTTAGGAGGAGTTTACATGTTATATAGTTTAGGAGTTTACATGTTACATAGTTTAGGATGAGTTTACATGTTATATAGTTTAGGAGTTTACATGTTATATAGTTTAGGAGGAGTTTACATGTTATATAGTTTAGGAGGAGTTTACATGTTATATAGTTTAGGAGTTTACATGTTATATAGTATAGGAGGAGTTTACATGTTATATAGTTTAGGAGTTTACATGTTATATAGTTTAGGAGGAGTTTACATGTTATATAGTTTAGGAGTTTACATGTTACATAGTTTAGGAGGAGTTTACATGTTATATAGTTTAGGAGGAGTTTACATGTTATATAGTTTAGGAGGAGTTTACATGTTATATAGTTTAGGAGGAGTTTACATGTTATATAGTTTAGGAGTTTACAGTTTACATGTTATATAGTTTAGGAGGAGTTTACATGTTATATAGTTTAGGAGGAGTTTACATGTTATATAGTTTAGGAGGAGTTTACATGTTATATAGTTTAGGAGGAGTTTACATGTTATATAGTTTAGGAGGAGTTTACATGTTATATAGTTTAGGAGGAGTTTACATGTTACATAGTTTAGGAGGAGTTTACATGTTATATAGTTTAGGAGTTTACATGTTACATAGTTTAGGAGGAGTTTACATGTTATATAGTTTAGGAGTTTACATGTTACATAGTTTAGGAGGAGTTTACATGTTATATAGTTTAGGAGTTTACATGTTATATAGTATAGGAGGAGTTTACATGTTATATAGTTTAGGAGTTTACATGTTATATAGTTTAGGAGGAGTTTACATGTTATATAGTTTAGGAGGAGTTTACATGTTATATAGTTTAGGAGGAGTTTACATGTTACATAGTTTAGGAGGAGTTTACATGTTACATAGTTTAGGAGGAGTTTACATGTTATATAGTTTAGGAGGAGTTTACATGTTATATAGTTTAGGAGGAGTTTACATGTTATATAGTTTAGGAGGAGTTTACATGTTACATAGTTTAGGAGGAGTTTACATGTTATATAGTTTAGGAGGAGTTTACATGTTATATAGTAGTTTATAGTTTAGGAGGAGTTTACATGTTACATAGTTTAGGAGGAGTTTACATGTTACATAGTTTAGGAGGAGTTTACATGTTATATAGTTTAGGAGTTTACATGTTACATAGTTTAGGAGGAGTTTACATGTTATATAGTTTAGGAGGAGTTTACATGTTACATAGTTTAGGAGGAGTTTACATGTTATATAGTTTAGGAGGAGTTTACATGTTATATAGTTTAGGAGGAGTTTACATGTTACATAGTTTAGGAGGAGTTTACATGTTATATAGTTTAGGAGGAGTTTACATGTTAAATAGTTTAGGAGGAGTTTACATGTTACATAGTTTAGGAGGAGTTTACATGTTACATAGTTTAGGAGGAGTTTACATGTTATATAGTTTAGGAGTTTACATGTTATATAGTTTAGGAGGAGTTTACATGTTATATAGTTTAGGAGTTTACATGTTATATAGTATAGGAGGAGTTTACATGTTATATAGTTTAGGAGTTTACATGTTATATAGTTTAGGAGGAGTTTACATGTTACATAGTTTAGGAGGAGTTTACATGTTACATAGTTTAGGAGGAGTTTACATGTTACATAGTTTAGGAGGAGTTTACATGTTATATAGTTTAGGAGGAGTTTACATGTTACATAGTTTAGGAGGAGTTTACATGTTATATAGTTTAGGAGGAGTTTACATGTTACATAGTTTAGGATAGTTTAGTTTAGAGGAGTTTACATGTTATATAGTTTAGGAGGAGTTTATGTTATATAGTTTACATAGTTTTAGGAGGAGTTTACATGTTATATAGTTTAGGAGGAGTTTACATGTTATATAGTTTAGGAGGAGTTTACATGTTATATAGTTTAGGAGGAGTTTACATGTTATATAGTTTAGGAGGAGTTTACATGTTATATAGTTTAGGAGGAGTTTACATGTTATATAGTTTAGGAGGAGTTTACATGTTATATAGTTTAGGAGGAGTTTACATGTTACATAGTTTAGGAGGAGTTTACATGTTATATAGTTTAGGAGTTTACATGTTATATAGTTTAGGAGTTTACATGTTATATAGTTTAGGAGTTTACATGTTATATAGTTTAGGAGGAGTTTACATGTTATATAGTTTAGGAGTTTACATGTTATATAGTTTAGGAGGAGTTTACATGTTACATAGTTTAGGAGGAGTTTACATGTTACATAGTTTAGGAGGAGTTTACATGTTACATAGTTTAGGAGGAGTTTACATGTTACATAGTTTAGGAGGAGTTTACATGTTATATAGTTTAGGAGGAGTTTACATGTTACATAGTTTAGGAGGAGTTTACATGTTATATAGTTTAGGAGGAGTTTACATGTTATATAGTTTAGGAGGAGTTTACATGTTACATAGTTTAGGAGGAGTTTACATGTTATATAGTTTAGGAGGAGTTTACATGTTATATAGTTTAGGAGGAGTTTACATGTTATATAGTTTAGGAGGAGTTTACATGTTATATAGTTTAGGAGGAGTTTACATGTTATATAGTTTAGGAGGAGTTTACATGTTACATAGTTTAGGAGGAGTTTACATGTTATATAGTTTAGGAGTTTACATGTTACATAGTTTAGGAGGAGTTTACATGTTATATAGTTTAGGAGTTTACATGTTATATAGTATAGGAGGAGTTTACATGTTATATAGTTTAGGAGGAGTTTACATGTTATATAGTTTAGGAGGAGTTTACATGTTATATAGTTTAGGAGGAGTTTACATGTTACATAGTTTAGGAGGAGTTTACATGTTATATAGTTTAGGAGGAGTTTACATGTTATATAGTTTAGGAGGAGTTTACATGTTATATAGTTTAGGAGGAGTTTACATGTTATATAGTTTAGGAGGAGTTTACATGTTATATAGTTTAGGAGGAGTTTACATGTTATATAGTTTAGGAGGAGTTTACATGTTATATAGTTTTAGTTTAGAGGAGTTTACATGTTACATAGTTTAGGAGGAGTTTACATGTTACATAGTTTAGGAGGAGTTTACATGTTACATAGTTTAGGAGGAGTTTACATGTTATATAGTTTAGGAGGAGTTTACATGTTATATAGTTTAGGAGGAGTTTACATGTTATATAGTTTAGGAGGAGTTTACATGTTATATAGTTTAGGAGGAGTTTACATGTTATATAGTTTAGGAGGAGTTTACATGTTATATAGTTTAGGAGGAGTTTACATGTTATATAGTTTAGGAGGAGTTTACATGTTATATAGTTTAGGAGGAGTTTACATGTTACATAGTTTAGGAGGAGTTTACATGTTATATAGTTTAGGAGGAGTTTACATGTTATATAGTTTAGGAGGAGTTTACATGTAATATAGTATGTTATATAGTTTAGGAGGAGTTTACATGTTATATAGTTTAGGAGTTTACATGTTATATAGTTTAGGAGGAGTTTACATGTTATATAGTTTAGGAGTTTACATGTTATATAGTTTAGGAGGAGTTTACATGTTATATAGTTTAGGAGGAGTTTACATGTTATATAGTTTAGGAGGAGTTTACATGTTATATAGTTTAGGAGGAGTTTACATGTTATATAGTTTAGGAGTTTATATGTTACATAGTTTAGGAGGAGTTTACATGTTATATAGTTTAGGAGGAGTTTACATGTTATATAGTTTAGGAGGAGTTTACATGTTATATAGTATGTTATATAGTTTAGGAGGAGTTTAGATGTTACATAGTTTAGGAGGAGTTTACATGTTACATAGTTTAGGAGGAGTTTACATGTTACATAGTTTAGGAGGAGTTTACATGTTACATAGTTTAGGAGGAGTTTACATGTAATATAGTTTAGGAGGAGTTTACATGTTATATAGTTTAGGAGGAGTTTACATGTTATATAGTTTAGGAGGAGTTTACATGTTATATAGTTTAGGAGGTTACATAGTTTAGTTTACATGTTATATAGTTTAGGAGGAGTTTACATGTTATATAGTTTAGGAGGAGTTTACATGTTATATAGTTTAGGAGTTTACATGTTATATAGTTTAGGAGGAGTTTACATGTTATATAGTTTAGGAGGAGTTTACATGTTATATAGTTAGGAGTTTACATGTTACATAGTTTAGGAGGAGTTTACATGTTACATAGTTTAGGAGGAGTTTACATGTTATATAGTTTAGGAGGAGTTTACATGTTATATATGTTATATAGTTTAGGAGGAGTTTACATGTTATATAGTTTAGGTTTACATGTTACATAGTTTAGGATGAGTTTACATGTTATATAGTTTAGGAGTTTACATGTTATATAGTTTAGGAGGAGTTTACATGTTATATAGTTTAGGAGGAGTTTACATGTTATATAGTTTAGGAGTTTACATGTTATATAGTTTAGGAGGAGTTTACATGTTATATAGTTTAGGAGTTTACATGTTATATAGTTTAGGAGGAGTTTACATGTTACATAGTTTAGGAGGAGTTTACATGTTATATAGTTTAGGAGGAGTTTACATGTTATATAGTTTAGGAGGAGTTTACATGTTACATAGTTTAGGAGGAGTTTACATGTTACATAGTTTAGGAGGAGTTTACATGTTATATAGTTTAGGAGGAGTTTACATGTTATATAGTTTAGGAGGAGTTTACATGTTATATAGTTTAGGAGGAGTTTACATGTTATATAGTTTAGGAGGAGTTTACATGTTATATAGTTTAGGAGGAGTTTACATGTTACATAGTTTAGGAGGAGTTTACATGTTATATAGTTTAGGAGGAGTTTACATGTTACATAGTTTAGGAGGAGTTTACATGTTATATAGTTTAGGAGGAGTTTACATGTTACATAGTTTAGGAGGAGTTTACATGTTATATAGTTTAGGAGTTTACATGTTACATAGTTTAGGAGGAGTTTACATGTTATATAGTTTAGGAGTTTACATGTTATATAGTATAGGAGGAGTTTACATGTTATATAGTTTAGGAGTTTACATGTTATATAGTTTAGGAGGAGTTTACATGTTACATAGTTTAGGAGGAGTTTACATGTTACATAGTTTAGGAGGAGTTTACATGTTACATAGTTTAGGAGGAGTTTACATGTTACATAGTTTAGGAGGAGTTTACATGTTATATAGTTTAGGAGGAGTTTACGTGTTACATAGTTTAGGAGGAGTTTACATGTTATATAGTTTAGGAGGAGTTTACATGTTACATAGTTTAGGAGGAGTTTACATGTTATATAGTTTAGGAGGAGTTTACATGTTATATAGTTTAGTTTATGTTATAGTTTAGGAGGAGTTTACATGTTTAGTTTAGGAGGAGTTTACATGTTATATAGTTTAGGAGGAGTTTACATGTTATATAGTTTAGGAGGAGTTTACATGTTATATAGTTTAGGAGGAGTTTACATGTTATATAGTTTAGGAGGAGTTTACATGTTATATAGTTTAGGAGGAGTTTACATGTTATATAGTTTAGGAGGAGTTTACATGTTATATAGTTTAGGAGGAGTTTACATGTTATATAGTTTAGGAGGAGTTTACATGTTATATAGTTTAGGAGGAGTTTACATGTTATATAGTTTAGGAGGAGTTTACATGTTATATAGTTTAGGAGGAGTTTACATGTTACATAGTTTAGGAGGAGTTTACATGTTATATAGTTTAGTTTACATGTTACATAGTTTAGGAGGAGTTTACATGTTATATAGTTTAGGAGGAGTTTACATGTTATATAGTTTAGGAGGAGTTTACATGTTATATAGTTTAGGAGGAGTTTACATGTTATATAGTTTAGGAGGAGTTTACATGTTATATAGTTTAGGAGGAGTTTACATGTTATATAGTTTAGGAGGAGTTTACATGTTACATAGTTTAGGAGGAGTTTACATGTTATATAGTTTAGGAGGAGTTTACATGTTACATAGTTTAGGAGGAGTTTACATGTTATATAGTTTAGGAGGATATAGTTTAGTTTACATGTTATATAGTTTAGGGAGTTTACATGTTATATAGTTTAGGAGGAGTTTACATGTTATATAGTTTAGGAGGAGTTTACATGTTATATAGTTTAGGAGGAGTTTACATGTTATATAGTTTAGGAGGAGTTTACATGTTATATAGTTTAGGAGGAGTTTACATGTTATATAGTTTAGGAGGAGTTTACATGTTATATAGTTTAGGAGGAGTTTACATGTTACATAGTTTAGGAGGAGTTTACATGTTATATAGTTTAGGAGGAGTTTACATGTTATATAGTTTAGGAGGAGTTTACATGTTATATAGTTTAGGAGGAGTTTACATGTTATATAGTTTAGGAGGAGTTTACATGTTATATAGTTTAGGAGGAGTTTACATGTTATATAGTTTAGGAGGAGTTTACATGTTATATAGTTTAGGAGGAGTTTACATGTTATATAGTTTAGGAGGAGTTTACATGTTATATAGTTTAGGAGGAGTTTACATGTTATGTTATTTATATAGTTTAGGAGGAGTTTACATGTTATATAGTTTAGGAGTTTACATGTTATTTACATAGTTTAGGAGTTTACATGTTATATAGTTTAGTTTACATGTTATATAGTTTAGGAGTTTACATGTTATAGGTTTAGGAGGAGTTTACATGTTATATAGTTTAGGAGGAGTTTACATGTTATATAGTTTAGGAGGAGTTTACATGTTACATAGTTTAGGAGGAGTTTACATGTTTAGTTTAGAGGAGTTTACATGTTATATAGTTTAGGAGGAGTTTACATGTTATATAGTTTAGGAGGAGTTTACATGTTATATAGTTTAGTTTAGGTTTAGGAGGAGTTTACATGTTACATAGTTTAGGAGGAGTTTACATGTTATATAGTTTAGGAGGAGTTTACATGTTATATAGTTTAGGAGGAGTTTACATGTTACATAGTTTAGGAGGAGTTTACATGTTACATAGTTTAGGAGGAGTTTACATGTTATATAGTTTAGGAGTTTACATGTTACATAGTTTAGGAGGAGTTTACATGTTATATAGTTTAGGAGGAGTTTACATGTTACATAGTTTAGGAGGAGTTTACATGTTATATAGTTTAGGAGGAGTTTACATGTTATATAGTTTAGGAGGAGTTTACATGTTATATAGTTTAGGAGGAGTTTACATGTTATATAGTTTAGGAGGAGTTTACATGTTAAATAGTTTAGGAGGAGTTTACATGTTATATAGTTTAGGAGGAGTTTACATGTTACATAGTTTAGGAGGAGTTTACATGTTATATAGTTTAGGAGTTTACATGTTATATAGTTTAGGAGGAGTTTACATGTTATATAGTTTAGGAGGAGTTTACATGTTATATAGTTTAGGAGTTTACATGTTATATAGTTTAGGAGGAGTTTACATGTTACATAGTTTAGGAGGAGTTTACATGTTATATAGTTTAGGAGGAGTTTACATGTTACATAGTTTAGGAGGAGTTTACATGTTATATAGTTTAGGAGGAGTTTACATGTTACATAGTTTAGGAGGAGTTTACATGTTATATAGTTTAGGAGGAGTTTACATGTTACATAGTTTAGGAGGAGTTTACATGTTATATAGTTTAGGAGGAGTTTACATGTTATATAGTTTAGGAGGAGTTTACATGTTATATAGTTTAGGAGGAGTTTACATGTTATATAGTTTAGGAGGAGTTTACATGTTATATAGTTTAGGAGGAGTTTACATGTTATATAGTTTAGGAGGAGTTTACATGTTATATAGTTTAGGAGGAGTTTACATGTTATATAGTTTAGGAGGAGTTTACATGTTATATAGTTTAGGAGGAGTTTACATGTTACATAGTTTAGGAGGAGTTTACATGTTATATAGTTTAGGAGGAGTTTACATGTTACATAGTTTAGGAGGAGTTTACATGTTATATAGTTTAGGAGGAGTTTACATGTTATATAGTTTAGGAGGAGTTTACATGTTATATAGTTTAGGAGTTTACATGTTATATAGTTTAGGAGGAGTTTACATGTTACATAGTTTAGGAGGAGTTTACATGTTACATAGTTTAGGAGGAGTTTACATGTTACATAGTTTAGGAGGAGTTTACATGTTATATAGTTTAGGAGGAGTTTACATGTTATATAGTTTAGGAGGAGTTTACATGTTATATAGTTTAGGAGGAGTTTACATGTTATATAGTTTAGGAGGAGTTTACATGTTATATAGTTTAGGAGGAGTTTACATGTTATATAGTTTAGGAGGAGTTTACATGTTATATAGTTTAGGAGGAGTTTACATGTTATATAGTTTAGGAGGTTTACATGTTATATAGTTTAGGAGGAGTTTACATGTTAGTTTAGGAGGAGTTTACATGTTATATAGTTTAGGAGGAGTTTACATGTTATATAGTTTAGGAGGAGTTTACATGTTATATAGTTTAGGAGGAGTTTACATGTTACATAGTTTAGGAGGAGTTTACATGTTATATAGTTTAGGAGTTTACATGTTATATAGTTTAGGAGGAGTTTACATGTTATATAGTTTAGGAGTTTACATGTTATATAGTTTAGGAGGAGTTTACATGTTATATAGTTTAGGAGGAGTTTAGTTATATAGAGTTTACATGTTACATAGTTTAGGAGGAGTTTACATGTTATATAGTTTAGGAGGAGTTTACATGTTATATAGTTTAGGAGGAGTTTACATGTTATATAGTTTAGGAGGAGTTTACATGTTATATAGTTTAGGAGGAGTTTACATGTTATATAGTTTAGGAGGAGTTTACATGTTATATAGTTTAGGAGGAGTTTACATGTTATATAGTATAGTTTAGGAGGAGTTTACATGTTACATAGTTTAGGAGGAGTTTACATGTTACATAGTTTAGGAGGAGTTTACATGTTACATAGTTTAGGAGGAGTTTACATGTTATATAGTTTAGGAGGAGTTTACATGTTATATAGTTTAGGAGGAGTTTACATGTTATATAGTTTAGGAGGAGTTTACATGTTATATAGTTTAGGAGTTTACATGTTATATAGTTTAGGAGTTTACATGTTACATAGTTTAGGAGGAGTTTACATGTTATATAGTTTAGGAGGAGTTTACATGTTATATAGTTTAGGAGGAGTTTACATGTTATATAGTTTAGGAGTTTACATGTTATATAGTTTAGGAGGAGTTTACATGTTATATAGTTTAGGAGGAGTTTACATGTTATATAGTTTACATGTTACATAGTTTAGGAGGAGTTTACATGTTACATAGTTTAGGAGGAGTTTACATGTTATATAGTTTAGGAGGAGTTTACATGTAATATAGTTGTTATATAGTTTAGGAGGAGTTTACATGTTACATGTTTAGGAGTTTACATGTTTAGTTTAGGAGGAGTTTACATGTTATATAGTTTAGTTTACATGTTATATAGTTTAGGAGGAGTTTACATGTTATATAGTTTAGGAGGAGTTTACATGTTATATAGTTTAGGAGGAGTTTACATGTTATATAGTTTAGGAGGAGTTTACATGTAATATAGTTTAGGAGTTTATATGTTACATAGTTTAGGAGGAGTTTACATGTTATATAGTTTAGGAGGAGTTTACATGTTATATAGTTTAGGAGGAGTTTACATGTTATATAGTTTAGGGAGGAGTTTACATGTTACATAGTTTAGTTTAGGTTTAGGAGGAGTTTACATGTTACATAGTTTAGGAGGAGTTTACATGTTATATAGTTTAGGAGGAGTTTACATGTTATATAGTTTAGGAGGAGTTTACATGTTATATAGTTTAGGAGGAGTTTACATGTTATATAGTTTAGGAGGAGTTTACATGTTATATAGTTTAGGAGGAGTTTACATGTTACATAGTTTAGGAGGAGTTTACATGTTATATAGTTTAGGAGGAGTTTACATGTTATATAGTTTAGGAGGAGTTTAGTTATAGTTTAGAGGAGTTTACATGTTATATAGTTTAGGAGGAGTTTACATGTTATATAGTTTAGGAGGAGTTTACATGTTATATAGATTAGGAGGAGTTTACATGTTACATAGTTTAGGAGGAGTTTACATGTTACATAGTTTAGGAGGAGTTTACATGTTATATAGTTTAGGAGGAGTTTACATGTAATATAGTATGTTATATAGTTTAGGAGGAGTTTACATGTTATATAGTTTAGGAGTTTACATGTTACATAGTTTAGGATGAGTTTACATGTTATATAGTTTAGGAGTTTACATGTTATATAGTTTAGGAGGAGTTTACATGTTATATAGTTTAGGAGGAGTTTACATGTTATATAGTTTAGGAGGAGTTTACATGTAATATAGTTTATAGTTTACATTAGTTTAGGAGTTTACATGTTATATAGTTTAGGAGGAGTTTACATGTTATATAGTTTAGGAGGAGTTTACATGTTATATAGTTTAGGAGGAGTTTACATGTTATATAGTTTTAGTTTAGGAGGAGTTTACATGTTATATAGTTTAGTTGTTATATAGTTTAGGAGGAGTTTACATGTTACATAGTTTAGGAGGAGTTTACATGTTACATAGTTTAGGAGGAGTTTACATGTTATATAGTTTAGGAGGTTTACATGTTATACATGTTATATAGTTTAGGAGGAGTTTACATGTTATATAGTTTAGGAGTTTACATGTTATATAGTTTAGGAGGAGTTTACATGTTTATAGTTTAGGAGGAGTTTACATGTTATATAGTTTAGGAGGAGTTTACATGTTATATAGTTTAGGAGGAGTTTACATGTTATATAGTTTAGGAGGAGTTTACATGTTACATAGTTTAGGAGGAGTTTACATGTTACATAGTTTAGGAGGAGTTTACATGTTACATAGTTTAGGAGGAGTTTACATGTTACATAGTTTAGGATGAGTTTACATGTTATATAGTTTAGGAGTTTACATGTTATATAGTTTAGGAGGAGTTTACATGTTATATAGTTTAGGAGGAGTTTACATGTTATATAGTTTAGGAGGAGTTTACATGTAATATAGTTTAGGAGTTTACATGTAATATAGTTTAGGAGTTTAGGTTTAGGAGGAGTTTACATGTTATATAGTTTAGGAGGAGTTTACATGTTATATAGTTTAGGAGGAGTTTACATGTTATATAGTTTTATATAGTTTAGGAGGAGTTTACATGTTATATAGTTTAGGAGGAGTTTACATGTTACATAGTTTAGGAGGAGTTTACATGTTATATAGTTTAGGAGGAGTTTACATGTTATATAGTTTAGGAGGAGTTTACATGTTATATAGTTTAGGAGGAGTTTACATGTTATATAGTTTAGGAGGAGTTTACATGTTATATAGTTTAGGAGGAGGAGTTTACATGTTATATAGTTTAGGAGTTTTACATGTTACATAGTTTAGGAGGAGTTTACATGTTATATAGTTTAGGAGGAGTTTACATGTTATATAGTTTAGGAGGAGTTTACATGTTATATAGTTTAGGAGTTTACATGTTATATAGTTTAGGAGGAGCACATGTTATATAGTTTAGGAGGAGTTTACATGTTATATAGTTTAGGAGGAGTTTACATGTTATATAGTTTAGGAGGAGTTTACATGTTACATAGTTTAGGAGGAGTTTACATGTTATATAGTTTAGGAGGAGTTTACATAGTTATATAGTTTAGGAGGAGTTTACATGTTATATAGTTTAGGAGTTTACATGTTACATAGTTTAGGAGGTTTACATGTTATATAGTTTAGGAGTTTACATGTTATATAGTTTAGGAGGAGTTTACATGTTATATAGTTTAGGAGGAGTTTACATGTTATATAGTTTAGGAGGAGTTTACATGTTATATAGTTTAGGAGTTTACATGTTATATAGTTTACATGTTATATAGTTTAGGAGGAGTTTACATGTTATATAGTTTAGGAGGAGTTTACATGTTATATAGTTTAGGAGGAGTTTACATGTTATATAGTTTAGGAGGAGTTTACATGTTATATAGTTTAGGAGGAGTTTACATGTTATATATAGTAGTTATATAGTTTAGGAGGAGTTTACATGTTATATAGTTTAGGAGTTTACATGTTATATAGTTTAGGAGGAGTTTACATGTTATATAGTTTAGGAGGAGTTTACATGTTATATAGTTTAGGAGGAGTTTACATGTTATATAGTTTAGGAGGAGTTTACATGTTATATAGTTTAGGAGGAGTTTACAGTTACATAGTTTAGGAGGAGTTTACATGTTATATAGTTTAGGAGGAGTTTATGTTATATAGTTTAGGAGGAGTTTACATGTTATATAGTTTAGGAGGAGTTTACATGTTATATAGTTTAGGAGGAGTTTACATGTTATATAGTTTAGGAGGAGTTTACATGTTACATAGTTTAGGAGGAGTTTACATGTTATATAGTTTAGGAGGAGTTTACATGTTATATAGTTATATAGTTTAGGAGGAGTTTACATGTTATATAGTTTAGGAGGAGTTTACATGTTATATAGTTTAGGAGGAGTTTACATGTTACATAGTTTAGGAGGAGTTTACATGTTATATAGTTTAGGAGGAGTTTACATGTTACATAGTTTAGGAGGAGTTTACATGTTATATAGTTTAGGAGTTTACATGTTATATAGTTTAGGAGGAGTTTACATGTTATATAGTTTAGGAGTTTACATGTTATATAGTATAGGAGGAGTTTACATGTTATATAGTTTAGGAGTTTACATGTTATATAGTTTAGGAGGAGTTTACATGTTACATAGTTTAGGAGGAGTTTACATGTTACATAGTTTAGGAGGAGTTTACATGTTATATAGTTTAGGAGGAGTTTACATGTTACATAGTTTAGGAGGAGTTTACATGTTATATAGTTTAGGAGGAGTTTACATGTTATATAGTTTAGGAGGAGTTTACATGTTATATAGTTTAGGAGGAGTTTACATGTTATATAGTTTAGGAGGAGTTTACATGTTATATAGTATGTTATATAGTTTAGGAGGAGTTTACATGTTATATAGTTTAGGAGGAGTTTACATGTTACATAGTTTAGGAGGAGTTTACATGTTACATAGTTTAGGAGGAGTTTACATGTTACATAGTTTAGGAGGAGTTTACATGTTATATAGTTTAGGAGGAGTTTACATGTTATATAGTTTAGGAGGAGTTTACATGTTATATAGTTTAGGAGGAGTTTACATGTTATATAGTTTAGGAGTTTATATGTTACATAGTTTAGGAGGAGTTTACATGTTATATAGTTTAGGAGGAGTTTACATGTTATATAGTTTAGGAGGAGTTTACATGTTATATAGTTTAGGAGTTTACATAGTTTAGGAGGAGTTTACATGTTATATAGTTTAGGAGGAGTTTACATGTTATATAGTTTAGGAGGAGTTTACATGTTACATAGTTTAGGAGGAGTTTACATGTTACATAGTTTAGGAGGAGTTTACATGTTATATAGTTTAGGAGGAGTTTACATGGAATATATATGTTATATAGTTTAGGAGGAGTTTACATGTTATATAGTTTAGGAGTTTACATGTTACATAGTTTAGGATTTTACATGTTATATAGTTTAGGAGTTTACATGTTATATAGTTTAGGAGGAGTTTACATGTTATATAGTTTAGGAGGAGTTTACATGTTATATAGTTTAGGAGGAGTTTACATGTAATATAGTTTAGGAGTTTATATGTTATATAGTTTAGGAGTTTACATGTTATATAGTTTAGGAGGAGTTTACATGTTATATAGTTTAGGAGGAGTTTACATGTTATATAGTTTAGGAGGAGTTTACATGTTATATAGTAGTTATAGGTTTAGGAGGAGTTTACATGTTACATAGTTTAGGAGGAGTTTACATGTTATATAGTTTAGGAGGAGTTTACATGTTACATAGTTTAGGAGGAGTTTACATGTTACATAGTTTAGGAGGAGTTTACATGTTATATAGTTTAGGAGGAGTTTACATGTTATATAGTTTAGGAGGAGTTTACATGTTATATAGTTTAGGAGGAGTTTACATGTTATATAGTTTAGGAGTTTACATGTTATATAGTTTAGGAGGAGTTTACATGTTATATAGTTTAGGAGGAGTTTACATGTTATATAGTTTAGGAGGAGTTTACATGTTATATAGTTTAGGAGGAGTTTATAGTTTAGGAGGAGTTTACATGTTATATAGTTTAGGAGGAGTTTACATGTTATATAGTTTAGGAGGAGTTTACATGTTATATAGTTTAGGAGGAGTTTACATGTTACATAGTTTAGGAGGAGTTTACATGTTACATAGTTTAGGAGGAGTTTACATGTTATATAGTTTAGGGAGGAGTTTACATGTTATATAGTTTAGGGAGTTTACATGTTATATAGTTTAGGAGGAGTTTACATGTTATATAGTTTAGGAGTTTACATGTTATATAGTTTAGGAGGAGTTTACATGTTATATAGTTTAGGAGGAGTTTACATGTTATATAGTTTAGGAGGAGTTTACATGTAATATAGTTTAGGAGTTTACATGTAATATAGTTTAGGAGTTTATATGTTACATAGTTTAGGAGGAGTTTACATGTTATATAGTTTAGGAGGAGTTTACATGTTATATAGTTTAGGAGGAGTTTACATGTTATATAGTTTAGGAGTTTACATGTTATATAGTTTAGGAGGAGTTTACATGTTATATAGTTTAGGAGGAGTTTACATGTTATATAGTTTAGGAGGAGTTTACATGTTACATAGTTTAGGAGGAGTTTACATGTTATATAGTTTAGGAGGAGTTTACATGTTATATAGTTTAGGAGGAGTTTACATGTTATATAGTTTAGGAGGAGTTTACATGTTATATAGTTTAGGAGGAGTTTACATGTTATATAGTTTAGGAGGAGTTTACATGTTATATAGTTTAGGAGGAGTTTACATGTTATATAGTTTAGGAGGAGTTTACATGTTAGTTTAGGAGGAGTTTACATGTTATATAGTTTAGGAGGAGTTTACATGTTACATAGTTTAGGAGGAGTTTACATGTTACATAGTTTAGGAGGAGTTTACATGTTACATAGTTTAGGAGGAGTTTACATGTTATATAGTTTAGAGGAGTTTACATGTTATATAGTTTAGGAGGAGTTTACATGTTATATAGTTTAGGAGGAGTTTACATGTTATATAGTTTAGGAGGAGTTTACATGTTATATAGTTTAGGAGTTTACATGTTATATAGTTTAGGAGGAGTTTATATGTTACATAGTTTAGGAGGAGTTTACATGTTATATAGTTTAGGAGGAGTTTACATGTTATATAGTTTAGGAGGAGTTTACATGTTATATAGTTTAGGAGGAGTTTACATGTTACATAGTTTAGGAGGAGTTTACATGTTATATAGTTTAGGAGGAGTTTACATGTTATATAGTTTAGGAGGAGTTTACATGTTACATAGTTTAGGAGGAGTTTACATGTTATATAGTTTAGGAGGAGTTTACATGTTATATAGTTTAGGAGGAGTTTACATGTTATATAGTTTAGGAGGAGTTTACATGTTATATAGTTTAGGAGGAGTTTACATGTTACATAGTTTAGGAGGAGTTTACATGTTATATAGTTTAGGAGGAGTTTACATGTTATATAGTTTAGGAGGAGTTTACATGTTATATAGTTTAGTAGTTTACATGTTATATAGTTTAGGAGGAGTTTACATGTTATATAGTTTAGGAGGAGTTTACATGTTTAGTTTAGGAGGAGTTTACATGTTACATAGTTTAGGAGGAGTTTACATGTTATAGTTTAGGAGGAGTTTACATGTTATATAGTTTAGGAGGAGTTTACATGTTACATAGTTTTATAGGAGGAGTTTACATGTTATATAGTTTAGGAGTTTACATGTTATATAGTTTAGGAGGAGTTTACATGTTATATAGTTTAGGAGGAGTTTACATGTTATATAGTTTAGGAGGAGTTTACATGTTATATAGTTTAGGAGGAGTTTACATGTTATATAGTTTAGGAGGAGTTTACATGTTATATAGTTTAGGAGGAGTTTACATGTATATAGTTTATATAGTTTAGGAGGAGTTTACATGTTATATAGTTTAGGAGGAGTTTACATGTTATATAGTTTAGGAGGAGTTTACATGTTATATAGTTTAGGAGGAGTTTACATGTTATATAGTTTAGGAGGAGTTTACATGTTATATAGTTTAGGAGGAGTTTACATGTTATATAGTTTAGGGAGTTTACATGTTATATAGTTTAGGAGGAGTTTACATGTTATATAGTTTAGGAGGAGTTTACATGTTATATAGTTTAGGAGGAGTTTACATGTTACATAGTTTAGGAGGAGTTTACATGTTACATAGTTTAGGAGGAGTTTACATGTTACATAGTTTAGGAGGAGTTTACATGTTATATAGTTTAGGAGGAGTTTACATGTTATATAGTTTAGGAGGAGTTTACATGTTATATAGTTTAGGAGGAGTTTACATGTTATATAGTTTAGGAGTTTACATGTTACATAGTTTAGGAGGAGTTTACATGTTATATAGTTTAGGAGGAGTTTACATGTTATATAGTTTAGGAGGAGTTTACATGTTATATAGTTTAGGAGGAGTTTACATGTTATATAGTTTAGGAGGAGTTTACATGTTATATAGTTTAGGAGTTTACATGTTATATAGTTTAGGAGTTTAGTTACATAGTTTAGGAGGAGTTTACATGTTATATAGTTTAGGAGGAGTTTACATGTTATATAGTTTAGGAGGAGTTTACATGTTATATAGTTTAGGAGTTTACATGTTATATAGTTTAGGAGGAGTTTACATGTTATATAGTTTAGGAGGAGTTTACATGTTATATAGTTTAGGAGGAGTTTACATGTTATATAGTTTAGGAGGAGTTTACATGTTATAGTTTTAGGAGGAGTTTACATGTTATATAGTTTATAGTTTAGAGGAGTTTACATGTTATATAGTTTAGGAGTTTACATGTTATATAGTTTAGGAGGAGTTTACATGTTATATAGTTTAGGAGGAGTTTACATGTTATATAGTTTAGGAGGAGTTTACATGTTATATAGTTTAGGAGGAGTTTACATGTTATATAGTTTAGGAGGAGTTTACATGTTACATAGTTTAGGAGGAGTTTACATGTTATATAGTTTAGGAGGAGTTTACATGTTATATAGTTTAGGAGGAGTTTACATGTTACATAGTTTAGGAGAGTTTACATGTTATATAGTTTAGGAGTTTACATGTTATATAGTTTAGGAGGAGTTTACATGTTATATAGTTTAGGAGGAGTTTACATGTTATATAGTTTAGGAGGAGTTTACATGTAATATAGTTTAGGAGTTTACATGTAATATAGTTTAGGAGTTTATATGTTACATAGTTTAGGAGGAGTTTACATGTTATATAGTTTAGGAGGAGTTTACATGTTATATAGTTTAGGAGGAGTTTATATAGTATGTTATATAGTTTAGGAGGAGTTTACATGTTATATAGTTTAGGAGGAGTTTACATGTTATATAGTTTAGGAGGAGTTTACATGTTATATAGTTTAGGAGGAGTTTACATGTTATATAGTTTAGGAGGAGTTTACATGTATATAGTTTAGGAGGAGTTTACATGTTATATAGTTTAGGAGGAGTTTACATGTTATATAGTTTAGGAGGAGTTTACATGTTATATAGTTTAGGAGTTTATATGTTACATAGTTTACATGTTATATAGTTTAGGAGGAGTTTACATGTTATATAGTTTAGGAGGAGTTTACATGTTATATAGTTTAGGAGGAGTTTACATGTTATATAGTTTAGGAGGAGTTTACATGTTATATAGTTTAGGAGGAGTTTACATGTTATATAGTTTAGGAGGAGTTTACATGTTACATAGTTTAGGAGGAGTTTACATGTTACATAGTTTAGGAGGAGTTTACATGTTATATAGTTTAGGAGGAGTTTACATGTAATATAGTATGTTATATAGTTTAGGAGGAGTTTACATGTTATATAGTTTAGGAGTTTACATGTTATATAGTTTAGGAGGAGTTTACATGTTATATAGTTTAGGAGTTTACATGTTATATAGTTTAGGAGGAGTTTACATGTTATATAGTTTAGGAGGAGTTTACATGTTATATAGTTTAGGAGGAGTTTACATGTTATATAGTTTAGGAGTTTACATTTAGTTTAGGAGTTTACATGTTACATAGTTTAGGAGGAGTTTACATGTTATATAGTTTAGGAGGAGTTTACATGTTATATAGTTTAGGAGGAGTTTACATGTTATATAGTTTAGGAGGAGTTTACATGTTATATAGTTTAGGAGGTTTACAGTTTAGTTATACATGTTATATAGTTTAGGAGGAGTTTACATGTTATATAGTTTAGGAGGAGTTTACATGTTATATAGTTTAGGAGGAGTTTACATGTTATATAGTTTAGGAGGAGTTTACATGTTATATAGTTTAGGAGGAGTTTACATGTTACATAGTTTAGGAGGAGTTTACATGTTAGTTTAGGAGGAGTTTACATGTTACATACATAGTTTAGGAGGAGTTTACATGTTACATAGTTTAGGAGGAGTTTACATGTTATATAGTTTAGGAGGAGTTTACATGTTATATAGTTTAGGGAGTTTACATGTTATATAGTTTAGGAGGAGTTTACATGTTATATAGTTTAGTTTACATGTTATATAGTTTAGGAGGAGTTTACATGTTATATGTTTATATGTTATATAGTTTAGGAGGAGTTTACATGTTACATAGTTTAGGAGGAGTTTACATGTTACATAGTTTAGGAGGAGTTTACATGTTATATAGTTTAGGAGTTTACATGTTACATAGTTTAGGAGGAGTTTACATGTTATATAGTTTAGGAGGAGTTTACATGTTATATAGTTTAGGAGGAGTTTACATGTTATATAGTTTAGGAGGAGTTTACATGTTACATAGTTTAGGAGGAGTTTACATGTTATATAGTTTAGGAGGAGTTTACATGTTACATAGTTTAGGAGTTTACATGTTATATAGTTTAGGAGGAGTTTACATGTTACATAGTTTAGGAGGAGTTTACATGTTACATAGTTTAGGAGGAGTTTACATGTTATATAGTTTAGGAGGAGTTTACATGTTATATAGTTTAGTTTACATGTTATATAGTTTAGGAGGAGTTTACATGTTATATAGTTTAGGAGGAGTTTACATGTTATATAGTTTAGGAGGAGTTTACATGTTATATAGTTTAGGAGGAGTTTACATGTTATATAGTTTAGGAGGAGTTTACATGTTATATAGTTTAGGAGGAGTTTACATGTTATATAGTTTAGGAGGAGTTTACATGTTACATAGTTTAGGAGGAGTTTACATGTTATATAGTTTAGGAGTTTACATGTTACATAGTTTAGGAGGAGTTTACATGTTATATAGTTTAGTTACATATATAGTTTAGGAGGAGTTTACATGTTATATAGTTTAGGAGTTTATAGTTTAGGAGGAGTTTACATGTTATATAGTTTAGGAGGAGTTTACATGTTACATAGTTTAGGAGGAGTTTACATGTTATATAGTTTAGGAGGAGTTTACATGTTATATAGTTTATAGGGAGGAGTTTAGATGTTATATAGTTTAGGAGGAGTTTACATGTTACATAGTTTAGGAGTTTACATGTTACATAGTTTAGGAGTTTACATGTTACATAGTTTAGGAGGAGTTTACATGTTATATAGTTTAGGAGGAGTTTACATGTTATATAGTTTAGGAGTTTACATGTTATATAGTTTAGGAGTTTACATGTTACATAGTTTAGGAGGAGTTTACATGTTATATAGTTTAGGAGGTTTACATGTTATATAGTTTAGGAGGAGTTTACATGTTATATAGTTTAGGAGTTTACATGTTATATAGTTTAGGAGGAGTTTACATGTTATATAGTTTAGGAGGAGTTTACATGTTATATAGTTTAGGAGGAGTTTACATGTTACATAGTTTAGGAGGAGTTTACATGTTATATAGTTTAGGAGGAGTTTACATGTTATATAGTTTAGGAGGAGTTTACATGTAATATATAGTTATATAGTTTAGGGAGTTTACATGTTATATAGTTTAGGAGGAGTTTACATGTTATATAGTTTAGGAGGAGTTTACATGTTATATAGTTTAGGAGGAGTTTACATGTTACATAGTTTAGGAGGAGTTTACATGTAATATATTTAGTTTAGTAATATAGTTTAGGAGTTTACATGTTACATAGTTTAGGAGGAGTTTACATGTTATATAGTTTAGGGAGTTTACATGTTATATAGTTTAGGAGGAGTTTACATGTTATATAGTTTAGGAGTTTACATGTTATATAGTTTAGGAGGAGTTTACATGTTATATAGTTTAGGAGGAGTTTACATGTTATATAGTTTAGGAGGAGTTTACATGTTACATAGTTTAGGAGGAGTTTACATGTTACATAGTTTAGGAGGAGTTTACATGTTATATAGTTTAGGAGGAGTTTACATGTTATAGTAGTTATATAGTTTAGAGGAGTTTACATGTTATATAGTTTAGGAGGAGTTTAGGAGGAGTTTACATGTTATATAGTTTAGGAGGAGTTTACATGTTATATAGTTTAGGAGGAGTTTACATGTTACATAGTTTAGGAGGAGTTTACATGTTATATAGTTTAGGAGTTTACATGTTATATAGTTTAGGAGGAGTTTGTTACATAGTTTAGGAGGAGTTTACATGTTATATAGTTTAGGAGGAGTTTACATGTTATATAGTTTAGGAGGAGTTTACATGTTATATAGTTTAGGAGGAGTTTACATGTTATATAGTTTAGGAGGAGTTTACATGTTATATAGTTTAGGAGGAGTTTACATGTTATATAGTTTATAGTTTAGGAGGAGTTTACATGTTATATAGTTTAGGAGGAGTTTACATGTTATATAGTTTAGGAGGAGTTTACATGTTATATAGTTATATAGTTTAGAGGAGTTTACATGTTATATAGTTTAGGAGTTTACATGTTTATAGTTTAGGAGGAGTTTACATGTTATATAGTTTAGGAGGAGTTTACATGTTATATAGTTTAGGAGGAGTTTACATGTTATAGTTTAGGTTTACATGTTATATAGTTTAGGAGGAGTTTACATGTTATATAGTTTAGGAGGAGTTTACATGTTATATAGTTTAGGAGGAGTTTACATGTTATATAGTTTAGGAGGAGTTTACATGTTATATAGTTTTATATAGTTTAGGAGGAGTTTAGATGTTATATAGTTTAGGAGGAGTTTACATGTTACATAGTTTAGGAGGAGTTTACATGTTACATAGTTTAGGAGGAGTTTACATGTTAGTTTAGGAGGAGTTTACATGTTATATAGTTTAGGAGGAGTTTACATGTTATATAGTTTAGGAGGAGTTTGTTATATATAGTTTAGGAGGAGTTTACATGTTATATAGTTTAGGAGTTTATATGTTACATAGTTTAGGAGGAGTTTACATGTTATATAGTTTAGGAGGAGTTTACATGTTATATAGTTTAGGAGGAGTTTAGTTTACATGTTATATAGTTTAGGAGGAGTTTACATGTTATATAGTTTAGGAGGAGTTTACATGTTATATAGTTTAGGAGGAGTTTACATGTTACATAGTTTAGGAGGAGTTTACATGTTACATAGTTTAGGAGGAGTTTACATGTTATATAGTTTAGGAGGAGTTTACATGTTATATAGTTTAGGAGGAGTTTACATGTTATATAGTTTAGGAGTTTACATGTTATATAGTTTAGGAGGAGTTTACATGTTATATAGTTTAGGAGGAGTTTACATGTTATATAGTTTAGGAGGAGTTTACATGTTATATAGTTTAGGAGGAGTTTACATGTTATATAGTTTAGGAGGAGTTTACATGTTAATATAGTTTAGGAGTTTACATGTTATATAGTTTAGGAGTTTATATGTTATATAGTTTAGGAGGAGTTTACATGTTATATAGTTTAGGAGGAGTTTACATGTTATATAGTTTAGGAGGAGTTTACATGTTATATAGTTTAGGAGTTTACATGTTATATAGTTTAGGAGGAGTTTACATGTTATATAGTTTAGGAGGAGTTTACATGTTATATAGTTTAGGAGTTTACATGTTATATAGTTTAGGAGGAGTTTACATGTTATATAGTTTAGGAGGAGTTTACATGTTATATAGTTTAGGAGGAGTTTACATGTTACATAGTTTAGGAGGAGTTTACATGTTACATAGTTTAGGAGGAGTTTACATGTTACATAGTTTAGGAGGAGTTTACATGTTACATAGTTTAGGAGGAGTTTACATGTTATATAGTTTAGGAGGAGTTTACATGTTATATAGTTTAGGAGGAGTTTACATGTTATATAGTTTAGGAGTTTACATGTTATATAGTTTAGGAGGAGTTTACATGTTACATAGTTTAGGAGGAGTTTACATGTTATATAGTTTAGGAGGAGTTTACATGTTATATAGTATAGTTTAGGAGGAGTTTACATGTTATATAGTTTAGGAGGAGTTTACATGTTATATAGTTTAGGAGGAGTTTACATGTTATATAGTTTAGGAGTTTACATGTTATAGTTTAGGAGGAGTTTACATGTTATATAGTTTAGGAGGAGTTTACATGTTATATAGTTTAGGAGGAGTTTACATGTTATATAGTTTAGGAGGAGTTTACATGTTATATAGTTTAGGAGGAGTTTACATGTTATATAGTTTAGGAGGAGTTTACATGTTATATAGTTTAGGAGGAGTTTACATGTTATATAGTTTAGGAGGAGTTTACATGTTACATAGTTTAGGAGGAGTTTACATGTTATATAGTTTAGGAGGAGTTTACATGTTATATAGTTTAGGAGGAGTTTACATGTTATATAGTTTAGGAGGAGTTTACATGTTATATAGTTTAGGAGGAGTTTACATGTTATATAGTTTAGGAGGAGTTTACATGTTATATAGTTTAGGAGGAGTTTACATGTTATATAGTTTAGGAGGAGTTTACATGTTATATAGTTTAGGAGGAGTTTACATGTTACATAGTTTAGGAGGAGTTTACATGTTATATAGTTTAGGAGGAGTTTACATGTTACATAGTTTAGGAGGAGTTTACATGTTATATAGTTTAGTTTACATATAGTTTAGGAGGAGTTTACATGTTATATAGTTTAGGAGTTTACATGTTATATAGTTTAGGAGGAGTTTACATGTTATATAGTTTAGGAGGAGTTTACATGTTATATAGTTTAGGAGGAGTTTACATGTTACATAGTTTAGGAGGAGTTTACATGTTACATAGTTTAGGAGGAGTTTACATGTTATATAGTTTAGGAGGAGTTTACATGTTATAGTAGTTATATAGTTTAGGAGGAGTTTACATGTTACATAGTTTAGGAGGAGTTTACATGTTATATAGTTTAGGAGGAGTTTACATGTTACATAGTTTAGGAGGAGTTTACATGTTACATAGTTTAGGAGGAGTTTACATGTTATATAGTTTAGGAGGAGTTTACATGTTATATAGTTTAGGAGTTTACATGTTTTTAGGAGGAGTTTATATAGTTTAGGAGGAGTTTACATGTTATATAGTTTAGGAGTTTACATGTTATATAGTTTAGGAGGAGTTTACATGTTATATAGTTTAGGAGGAGTTTACATGTTATATAGTTTAGGAGGAGTTTACATGTTATATAGTTTAGGAGGAGTTTACATGTTATATAGTTTAGGAGGAGTTTACATGTTACATAGTTTAGGAGGAGTTTACATGTTACATAGTTTAGGAGGAGTTTACATGTTATATAGTTTAGGAGGAGTTTACATGTTATATAGTATGTTATATAGTTTAGGAGGAGTTTACATGTTATATAGTTTAGGAGTTTACATGTTATATAGTTTAGGAGTTTACATGTTATATAGTTTAGGAGGAGTTTACATGTTATATAGTTTAGGAGGAGTTTACATGTTACATAGTTTAGGAGGAGTTTACATGTTATATAGTTTAGGAGTTTACATGTTATATAGTTTAGGAGTTTACATGTTATATAGTTTAGGAGTTTACATGTTACATAGTTTAGGAGGAGTTTACATGTTATATAGTTTAGGAGGAGTTTACATGTTATATAGTTTAGGAGGAGTTTACATGTTATATAGTTTAGGAGGAGTTTACATGTTATATAGTTTAGGAGGAGTTTACATGTTACATAGTTTAGGAGTTTACATGTTATATAGTTTAGGAGGAGTTTACATGTAATATAGTATGTTATATAGTTTAGGAGGAGTTTACATGTTACATAGTTTAGGAGGAGTTTACATGTTATATAGTTTAGGAGGAGTTTACATGTAATATAGTATGTTATATAGTTTAGGAGGAGTTTACATGTTATATAGTTTAGGAGTTTACATGTTATATAGTTTAGGAGGAGTTTACATGTTATATAGTTTAGGAGTTTACATGTTATATAGTTTAGGAGGAGTTTACATGTTATATAGTTTAGGAGGAGTTTACATGTTATATAGTTTAGGAGTTTACATGTTATATAGTTTAGGAGGAGTTTACATGTTACATAGTTTAGGAGGAGTTTACATGTTATATAGTTTAGGAGGAGTTTACATGTTATATAGTTTAGGAGGAGTTTACATGTTATATAGTTTAGGAGTTTACATGTTATATAGTTTAGGAGTTTACATGTTATATAGTTTAGGAGGAGTTTACATGTTATATAGTTTAGGAGGAGTTTACATGTTATATAGTTTAGGAGGAGTTTACATGTTATATAGTTTAGGAGGAGTTTACATGTTACATAGTTTAGGAGGAGTTTACATGTTATATAGTTTAGGAGGAGTTTACATGTTATATAGTTTAGGAGGAGTTTACATGTTATATAGTTTAGGAGGAGTTTACATGTTATATAGTTTAGGAGGAGTTTACATGTTATATAGTTTAGGAGGAGTTTACATGTTATATAGTTTAGGAGGAGTTTACATGTTATATAGTTTAGGAGGAGTTTACATGTTATATAGTTTAGGAGGAGTTTACATGTTATATAGTTTAGGAGGAGTTTACATGTTATATAGTTTAGGAGGAGTTTACATGTTACATAGTTTAGGAGGAGTTTACATGTTACATAGTTTAGGAGGAGTTTACATGTTATATAGTTTAGGAGGAGTTTACATGTTATATAGTTTAGGAGTTTACATGTTATATAGTTTAGGAGGAGTTTACATGTTATATAGTTTAGGAGGAGTTTACATGTTATATAGTTTAGGAGGAGTTTACATGTTATATAGTTTTATATAGTTTAGGAGGAGTTTACATGTTACATAGTTTAGGAGGAGTTTACATGTTACATAGTTTAGGAGGAGTTTAGTTATATAGTTTAGGAGTTTATATAGTTTAGGAGGAGTTTACATGTTATATAGTTTAGGAGGAGTTTACATGTTATATAGTTTAGGAGGAGTTTACATGTTATATAGTTTAGGAGGAGTTTACATGTTATATAGTTTAGGAGGAGTTTACATGTTATATAGTTTAGGAGGAGTTTACATGTTATATAGTTTAGGAGGAGTTTACATGTTATATAGTTTAGGAGGAGTTTACATGTTATATAGTTTAGGAGGAGTTTACATGTTATATAGTTTAGGAGGAGTTTACATGTTATATAGTTTAGGAGGAGTTTACATGTTATATAGTTTAGGAGGAGTTTACATGTTACATAGTTTAGGAGGAGTTTACATGTTATATAGTTTAGGAGGAGTTTACATGTTATATAGTTTAGGAGGAGTTTACATGTTATATAGTTTAGGAGGAGTTTACATGTTACATAGTTTAGGAGGAGTTTACATGTTATATAGTTTAGAGGAGTTTACATGTTATATAGTTTAGGAGGAGTTTACATGTTATATAGTTTAGGAGTTTAGTTATATAGTTTAGGAGGAGTTTACATGTTATATAGTTTAGGAGTTTAGTTACATAGTTTAGGAGGAGTTTACATGTTATATAGTTTAGGAGGATGTTATATATATGTTATATAGTTTAGGAGGAGTTTACATGTTACATAGTTTAGGAGGAGTTTACATGTTACATAGTTTAGGAGGAGTTTACATGTTACATAGTTTAGGAGGAGTTTACATGTTACATAGTTTAGGAGGAGTTTACATGTTACATAGTTTAGGAGGAGTTTACATGTTATATAGTTTAGGAGGAGTTTAGGAGTTTACATGTTACATAGTTTAGGAGGAGTTTACATGTTATATAGTTTAGGAGGAGTTTACATGTTATATAGTTTAGGAGGAGTTTACATGTTATATAGTTTAGGAGGAGTTTACATGTTATATAGTTTAGGAGGAGTTTACATGTTATATAGTTTAGGAGGAGTTTACATGTTATATAGTTTAGGAGTTTACATGTTATATAGTTTAGGAGGAGTTTACATGTTATATAGTTTAGGAGGAGTTTACATGTTATATAGTTTAGGAGGAGTTTACATGTTATATAGTTTAGGAGGAGTTTACATGTTATATAGTTTAGGAGGAGTTTACATGTTACATAGTTTAGGAGGAGTTTACATGTTACATAGTTTAGGAGGAGTTTACATGTTATATAGTTTAGGAGGAGTTTACATGTTATATAGTTTAGGAGTTTACATGTTATATAGTTTAGGAGGAGTTTACATGTTACATAGTTTAGGAGGAGTTTACATGTTATATAGTTTAGGAGGAGTTTACATGTTATATAGTTTAGGAGGAGTTTACATGTTATATAGTTTAGGAGGAGTTTACATGTTATATAGTTTAGGAGGAGTTTACATGTTATATAGTTTAGGAGGAGTTTACATGTTATATAGTTTAGGAGGAGTTTACATGTTATATAGTTTAGGAGGAGTTTACATGTTATATAGTTTAGGAGGAGTTTACATGTTATATAGTTTAGGAGGAGTTTACATGTTATATAGTTTAGGAGTTTACATGTTATATAGTTTAGGAGGAGTTTACATGTTATATAGTTTAGGAGGAGTTTACATGTTATATAGTTTAGGAGGAGTTTACATGTTATATAGTTTAGGAGGAGTTTACATGTTATATAGTTTAGGAGGAGTTTACATGTTATAGTATGTTATATAGTTTAGGAGGAGTTTACATGTTATATAGTTTAGGAGGAGTTTACATGTTATATAGTTTAGGAGGAGTTTACATGTTATATAGTTTAGGAGTTTTGTTACATAGTTTAGGAGGAGTTTACATGTTATATAGTTTAGGAGGAGTTTACATGTTATATAGTTTAGGAGGAGTTTATATGTTATATAGTTTAGGAGGAGTTTACATGTTATATAGTTTAGGAGGAGTTTACATGTTATATAGTTTAGGAGGAGTTTACATGTTATATAGTTTAGGAGGAGTTTACATGTTATATAGTTTAGGAGGAGTTTACATGTAATATAGTTATATAGTTTAGGAGGAGTTTACATGTTATATAGTTTAGGAGGAGTTTACATGTTATATAGTTTAGGAGGAGTTTACATGTTATATAGTTTAGGAGTTTACATGTTATATAGTTTAGGAGGAGTTTACATGTTACATAGTTTAGGAGGAGTTTACATGTTATATAGTTTAGGAGGAGTTATATAGTTTTAGGAGTTTACATGTTACATAGTTTAGGAGGAGTTTACATGTTATATAGTTTAGGAGGAGTTTACATGTTTACAGTTTAGGAGGAGTTTACATGTTATATAGTTTAGGAGGAGTTTACATGTTATATAGTTTAGGAGGAGTTTACATGTTATATAGTTTAGGAGGAGTTTACATGTTATATAGTTTAGGAGGAGTTTACATGTTATATAGTTTAGGAGGAGTTTACATGTTATATAGTTTAGGAGGAGTTTACATGTTATATAGTTTAGGAGGAGTTTACATGTTATATAGTTTAGGAGGAGTTTATATAGTTTAGGAGTTTATATGTTATATAGTTTAGGAGGAGTTTACATGTTATATAGTTTAGGAGTTTAGTTACATAGTTTAGGAGGAGTTTACATGTTATATAGTTTAGGAGGAGTTTACATGTTATATAGTTTAGGAGGAGTTTACATGTTATATAGTTTAGGAGGAGTTTACATGTTATATAGTTTAGGAGGAGTTTACATGTTATATATAGTTTAGGAGGAGTTTACATGTTATATAGTTTAGGAGGAGTTTACATGTATATAGTTTTTAGGAGGAGTTTACATGTTATATAGTTTAGGAGTTTACATGTTATATAGTTTAGGAGGAGTTTACATGTTATATAGTTTAGGAGGAGTTTACATGTTATATAGTTTAGTTTATATAGTTTAGGAGGAGTTTACATGTTATATAGTTTAGGAGGAGTTTACATGTAATATAGTTATATAGTTTAGGAGGAGTTTACATGTTATATAGTTTAGGAGTTTACATGTTATATAGTTTAGGAGGAGTTTACATGTTAGTAGTATGTTATATAGTTTAGGAGGAGTTTACATGTTATATAGTTTAGGAGTTTACATGTTATATAGTTTAGGAGGAGTTTACATGTTATATAGTTTAGGAGGAGTTTACATGTTATATAGTTTAGGAGGAGTTTACATGTTATATAGTTTAGGAGGAGTTTACATGTTATATAGTTTAGGAGTTTACATGTTATATAGTTTAGGAGTTTACATGTTACATAGTTTAGGAGGAGTTTACATGTTATATAGTTTAGGAGGAGTTTACATGTTATATAGTTTAGGAGGAGTTTACATGTTATATAGTTTAGGAGTTATATAGTTTAGGAGTTTACATGTTATATAGTTTAGGAGGAGTTTACATGTTATATAGTTTAGGAGGAGTTTACATGTTATATAGTTTAGGAGGAGTTTACATGTTATATAGTTTAGGAGGAGTTTACATGTTATATAGTTTAGGAGGAGTTTACATGTTATATAGTTTAGGAGGAGTTTACATGTTATATAGTTTAGGAGGAGTTTACATGTTACATAGTTTAGGAGGAGTTTACATGTTACATAGTTTAGGAGGAGTTTACATGTTATATAGTTTAGGAGGAGTTTACATGTTATATAGTTTAGGAGTTTACATGTTATATAGTTTAGGAGGAGTTTACATGTTACATAGTTTAGGAGGAGTTTACATGTTATATAGTTTAGGAGGAGTTTACATGTTATATAGTTTTATATAGTTTAGGAGGAGTTTACATGTTATATAGTTTAGGAGGAGTTTACATGTTATATAGTTTAGGAGGAGTTTACATGTTATATAGTTTAGGAGGAGTTTACATGTTATATAGTTTAGGAGGAGTTTACATGTTACATAGTTTAGGAGGAGTTTACATGTTATATAGTTTAGGAGGAGTTTACATGTTATATAGTTTAGGAGTTTTACATGTTATATAGTTTAGGAGGAGTTTACATGTTATATAGTTTAGGAGGAGTTTACATGTTATATAGTTTAGGAGGAGTTTACATGTTATATAGTTTTATATAGTTTAGGAGGAGTTTACATGTTATATAGTTTAGGAGGAGTTTACATGTTATATAGTTTAGGAGGAGTTTACATGTTATATAGTTTAGGAGGAGTTTACATGTTATATAGTTTAGGAGGAGTTTACATGTTACATAGTTTAGGAGGAGTTTACATGTTATATAGTTTAGGAGGAGTTTACATGTTATATATAGTTATAGTTTAGGAGGAGTTTATATGTTACATAGTTTAGGAGGAGTTTACATGTTACATAGTTTAGGAGGAGTTTACATGTTACATAGTTTAGGAGGAGTTTACATGTTACATTTAGTTATTTACATGTTACATAGTTTAGGAGGAGTTTACATGTAATATAGTTTAGGAGTTTACATGTAATATAGTTTAGGAGTTTATATGTTACATAATTTAGGAGGAGTTTACATGTTATATAGTTTAGGAGGAGTTTACATGTTATATAGTTTAGGAGGAGTTTACATGTTATATAGTTTAGGAGTTTACATGTTATATAGTTTAGGAGGAGTTTACATGTTATATAGTTTAGGAGGAGTTTACATGTTATATAGTTTAGGAGGAGTTTACATGTTACATAGTTTAGGAGGAGTTTACATGTTACATAGTTTAGGAGGAGTTTACATGTTATATAGTTTAGGAGGAGTTTACATGTTATATAGTTTAGGAGGAGTTTACATGTTATATAGTTTAGGAGTTTACATGTTATATAGTTTAGGAGTTTACATGTTATATAGTTTAGGAGGAGTTTACATGTTATATAGTTTAGGAGGAGTTTACGTGTTACATAGTTTAGGAGGAGTTGACGTGTTATATAGTTTAGGAGTTTATATGTTATATAGTTTAGGAGTTTACATGTTATATAGTTTAGGAGTTTACATGTTACATAGTTTAGGAGGAGTTTACATGTTATATAGTTTAGGAGGAGTTTACATGTTATATAGTTTAGGAGGAGTTTACATGTTATATAGTTTAGGAGGAGTTTATATGTTATATAGTTTAGGAGGAGTTTACATGTTATATAGTTTAGGAGGAGTTTACATGTAATATAGTATGTTATATAGTTTAGGAGGAGTTTACATGTTACATAGATTAGGAGGAGTTTACATGTTATATAGTTTAGGAGGAGTTTACATGTAATATAGTATGTTATATAGTTTAGGAGGAGTTTACATGTTATATAGTTTAGGAGTTTACATGTTATATAGTTTAGGAGGAGTTTACATGTTATATAGTTTAGGAGTTTACATGTTATATAGTTTAGGAGGAGTTTACATGTTACATAGTTTAGGAGGAGTTTACATGTTATATAGTTTAGGAGTTTACATGTTATATAGTTTAGGAGGAGTTTACATGTTACATAGTTTAGGAGGAGTTTACATGTTATATAGTTTAGGAGGAGTTTACATGTTATATAGTATGTTATATAGTTTAGGAGGAGTTTACATGTTATATAGTTTAGGAGTTTACATGTTATATAGTTTAGGAGGAGTTTACATGTTATATAGTTTAGGAGGAGTTTACATGTTATATAGTTTAGGAGGAGTTTACATGTTATATAGTTTAGGAGGAGTTTACATGTTATATAGTTTAGGAGGAGTTTACATGTTACATAGTTTAGGAGGAGTTTACATGTTATATAGTTTAGGAGAAGTTTACATGTAATATAGTATGTTATATAGTTTAGGAGGAGTTTACATGTTATATAGTTTAGGAGGAGTTTACATGTTATATAGTTTAGGAGGAGTTTACATGTTATATAGTTTAGGAGGAGTTTACATGTTATATAGTTTAGGAGGAGTTTACATGTTATATAGTTTAGGAGGAGTTTACATGTTACATAGTTTAGGAGGAGTTTACATGTTACATAGTTTAGGAGGAGTTTACATGTTACATAGTTTAGGAGGAGTTTACATGTCACATAGTTTAGGAGGAGTTTACATGTTACATAGTTTAGGAGGAGTTTACATGTTATATAGTTTAGGAGGAGTTTACATGTTATATAGTTTAGGAGTTTACATGTTATATAGTTTAGGAGGAGTTTACATGTTACATAGTTTAGGAGGAGTTTACATGTTATATAGTTTAGGAAGAGTTTACATGTTATATAGTATGTTATATAGTTTAGGAGGAGTTTACATGTTACATAGTTTAGGAGGAGTTTACATGTTACATAGTTTAGTTTAGTTATAGTTTAGAGTTTACATGTTATATAGTTTAGGAGGAGTTTACATGTTATATAGTTTAGGAGGAGTTTACATGTTATATAGTTTAGGAGGAGTTTACATGTTATATAGTTTAGGAGTTTACATGTTATATAGTTTAGGAGGAGTTTACATGTTATATAGTTTAGGAGGAGTTTACATGTTACATAGTTTAGGAGGAGTTTACATGTTATATAGTTTAGGAGGAGTTTACATGTTATATAGTTTAGGAGGAGTTTACATGTTATATAGTTTAGGAGGAGTTTACATGTTATATAGTTTAGGAGGAGTTTACATGTTATATAGTTTAGGAGGAGTTTACATGTTATATAGTTTAGGAGGAGTTTACATGTTATATAGTTTAGGAGGAGTTTACATGTTATATAGTTTAGGAGGAGTTTACATGTTACATAGTTTAGGAGGAGTTTACATGTTATATAGTTTAGGAGGAGTTTACATGTTACATAGTTTAGGAGGAGTTTACATGTTATATAGTTTAGGAGTTTACATGTTACATAGTTTAGGAGGAGTTTACATGTTATATAGTTTAGGAGTTTACATGTTATATAGTATAGGAGGAGTTTACATGTTATATAGTTTAGGAGTTTACATGTTATATAGTTTAGGAGGAGTTTACATGTTATATAGTTTAGGAGGAGTTTACATGTTATATAGTATGTTATATAGTTTAGGAGGAGTTTACATGTTACATAGTTTAGGAGGAGTTTACATGTTACATAGTTTAGGAGGAGTTTACATGTTACATAGTTTAGGAGGAGTTTACATGTTACATAGTTTAGGAGGAGTTTACATGTTACATAGTTTAGGAGGAGTTTACATGTAATATAGTTTAGGAGTTTACATGTAATATAGTTTAGGAGTTTATATGTTACATAATTTAGGAGGAGTTTACATGTTATATAGTTTAGGAGGAGTTTACATGTTATATAGTTTAGGAGGAGTTTACATGTTACATAGTTTAGGAGGAGTTTACATGTTACATAGTTTAGGAGGAGTTTACATGTTATATAGTTTAGGAGGAGTTTACATGTTATATAGTTTAGGAGTTTACATGTTATATAGTTTAGGAGGAGTTTACATGTTATATAGTTTAGGAGGAGTTTACATGTTATATAGTTTAGGAGGAGTTTACATGTTATATAGTTTAGGAGGAGTTTACATGTTACATAGTTTAGGAGGAGTTTACATGTTACATAGTTTAGGAGGAGTTTACATGTTTCATAGTTTAGGAGGAGTTTACATGTTATATAGTTTAGGAGGAGTTTACATGTTATATAGTTTAGGAGTTTACATGTTATATAGTTTAGGAGGAGTTTACATGTTACATAGTTTGAGAGGAGTTTACATGTTATATAGTTTAGGAGGAGTTTACATGTTATATATAGTTTATAGTTTAGGAGGAGTTTACATGTTATATAGTTTAGGAGGAGTTTACATGTTATATAGTTTAGGAGGAGTTTACATGTTATATAGTTTAGGAGGAGTTTACATGTTATATAGTTTAGGAGGAGTTTACGTGTTACATAGTTTAGGAGGAGTTGACGTGTTATATAGTTTAGGAGTTTATATGTTATATAGTTTAGGAGTTTACATGTTATATAGTTTAGGAGTTTACATGTTACATAGTTTAGGAGGAGTTTACATGTTATATAGTTTAGGAGGAGTTTACATGTTATATAGTTTAGGAGGAGTTTATATGTTATATAGTTTAGGAGGAGTTTACATGTTATATAGTTTAGGAGGAGTTTACATGTTAATATTTAGTATTATGTTATATAGTTTAGGAGGAGTTTACATGTTATATAGTTTAGGAGGAGTTTACATGTAATATAGTATGTTATATAGTTTAGGAGGAGTTTACATGTTATATAGTTTAGGAGTTTACATGTTACATAGTTTAGGAGGAGTTTACATGTTATATAGTTTAGGAGGAGTTTACATGTTATATAGTTTAGGAGGAGTTTATGTTATGTTATATAGTTTAGGAGGAGTTTACATGTTATATAGTTTAGGAGGAGTTTACATGTTATATATAGTTTAGGAGGAGTTTACATGTTACATAGTTTAGGAGGAGTTTACATGTTATATAGTTTAGGAGGAGTTTACATGTTATATAGTTTAGTTTAGGAGGAGTTTACATGTTATATAGTTTAGGAGTTTACATGTTATATAGTTTAGGAGGAGTTTACATGTTATATAGTTTAGGAGTTTACATGTTATATAGTTTAGGAGGAGTTTACATGTTACATAGTTTAGGAGGAGTTTACATGTTATATAGTTTAGGAGTTTACATGTTATATAGTTTAGGAGTTTACATGTTATATAGTTTAGGAGGAGTTTACATGTTATATAGTTTAGGAGGAGTTTACATGTTATATAGTTGTTATATAGTTTAGGAGGAGTTTACATGTTATATAGTTTAGGGAGTTTACATGTTATATAGTTTAGGAGTTTACATGTTATATAGTTTAGGAGGAGTTTACATGTTATATAGTTTAGGAGGAGTTTACATGTTATATAGTTTAGGAGGAGTTTACATGTTATATAGTTTAGGAGGAGTTTACATGTTATATAGTTTAGGAGGAGTTTACATGTTATATAGTTTAGGAGGAGTTTACATGTTATATAGTTTAGGAGGAGTTTACATGTTACATAGTTTAGGAGGAGTTACATGTTACATAGTTTAGGAGGAGTTTACATGTTATATAGTTTAGGAGGAGTTTACATGTTATATAGTTTAGGAGGAGTTTACATGTTATATAGTTTAGGAGGAGTTTACATGTTATATAGTTTAGGAGGAGTTTACATGTTATATAGTTTAGGAGGAGTTTACATGTTTATGTTATATAGTTTAGGAGGAGTTTACATGTTATATAGTTTAGGAGGAGTTTACATGTTATATAGTTTAGGAGGAGTTTACATGTTATATAGTTTAGGAGGAGTTTACATGTTATATAGTTTAGGAGGAGTTTACATGTTATATAGTTTAGGAGGAGTTTACATGTTATATAGTTTAGGAGGAGTTTACATGTTATATAGTTTAGGAGTTTACATGTTATATAGTTTAGGAGGAGTTTACATGTTACATAGTTTAGGAGGAGTTTACATGTTATATAGTTTAGGAGGAGTTTACATGTTATATAGTATTTATATAGTTTAGGAGGAGTTTACATGTTATATAGTTTAGGAGGAGTTTACATGTTATATAGTTTAGGAGGAGTTTACATGTTATATAGTTTAGGAGGAGTTTACATGTTATATAGTTTAGGAGGAGTTTACATGTTACATAGTTTAGGAGGAGTTTACATGTTATATAGTTTAGGAGTTTATATGTTATATAGTTTAGGAGTTTACATGTTATATAGTTTAGGAGTTTACATGTTACATAGTTTAGGAGGAGTTTACATGTTATATAGTTTAGGAGGAGTTTACATGTTATATAGTTTAGGAGGAGTTTACATGTTATATAGTTTAGGAGGAGTTTACATGTTATATAGTTTAGGAGGAGTTTACATGTTATATAGTTTAGTTTAGGAGTTTACATGTTATATAGTTTAGGAGGAGTTTACATGTTATAGTAGTTTATAGTTTAGAGGAGTTTACATGTTATATAGTTTAGGAGTTTACATGTTATATAGTTTAGGAGGAGTTTATATGTTATATAGTTTAGGAGGAGTTTACATGTTATATAGTTTAGGAGTTTACATGTTATATAGTTTAGGAGTTTACATGTTATATAGTTTAGGAGGAGTTTACATGTTATATAGTTTAGGAGGAGTTTACATGTTATATAGTTTAGGAGGAGTTTACATGTTATATAGTTTAGGAGGAGTTTACATGTTATATAGTTTAGGAGGAGTTTACATGTTACATAGTTTAGGAGGAGTTTACATGTTACATAGTTTAGGAGGAGTTTACATGTTATATAGTTTAGGAGGAGTTTACATGTTATATAGTTTAGGAGTTTACATGTTATATAGTTTAGGAGGAGTTTACATGTTACATAGTTTAGGAGGAGTTTACATGTTATATAGTTTAGGAGGAGTTTACATGTTATATAGTATGTTATATAGTTTAGGAGGAGTTTACATGTTATATAGTTTAGGAGGAGTTTACATGTTATATAGTTTAGGAGGAGTTTACATGTTATATAGTTTAGGAGGAGTTTACATGTTATATAGTTTAGGAGGAGTTTACGTGTTACATAGTTTAGGAGGAGTTGACGTGTTATATAGTTTAGGAGTTTATATGTTATATAGTTTAGGAGTTTACATGTTATATAGTTTAGGAGTTTACATGTTACATAGTTTAGGAGGAGTTTACATGTTATATAGTTTAGGAGGAGTTTACATGTTATATAGTTTAGGAGGAGTTTATATGTTATATAGTTTAGGAGGAGTTTACATGTTATATAGTTTAGGAGGAGTTTACATGTAATATAGTAGTTAGTTTAGGAGGAGTTTACATGTTATATAGTTTAGGAGGAGTTTACATGTTATATAGTTTAGGAGGAGTTTACATGTTATATAGTTTAGGAGTTTACATTTATATAGTTTAGGAGGAGTTTACATGTTATATAGTTTAGGAGGAGTTTACATGTTATATAGTTTAGGAGGAGTTTACATGTTATATAGTTTAGGAGTTTACATGTTATATAGTTTAGGAGGAGTTTACATGTTATATAGTTTAGGAGGAGTTTACATGTTATATAGTTTAGGAGGAGTTTACATGTTATATAGTTTAGGAGGAGTTTACATGTTACATAGTTTAGGAGGAGTTTACATGTTATATAGTTTAGGAGTTTACATGTTATATAGTTTAGGAGTTTACATGTTATATAGTTTAGGAGGAGTTTACATGTTATATAGTTTAGGAGGAGTTTACATGTTATATAGTTTAGGAGGAGTTTACATGTTATATAGTTTAGGAGGAGTTTACATGTTATATAGTTTAGGAGGAGTTTACATGTTATATAGTTTAGGAGGAGTTTACATGTTATATAGTTTAGGAGGAGTTTACATGTAATATAGTATGTTATATAGTTTAGGAGGAGTTTACATGTTACATAGTTTAGGAGGAGTTTACATGTTATATAGTTTAGGAGGAGTTTACATGTAATATAGTATGTTATATAGTTTAGGAGGAGTTTACATGTTATATAGTTTAGGAGTTTACATGTTATATAGTTTAGGAGGAGTTTACATGTTATATAGTTTAGGAGTTTACATGTTATATAGTTTAGGAGGAGTTTACATGTTATATAGTTTAGGAGGAGTTTACATGTTATATAGTTTAGGAGGAGTTTACATGTTATATAGTTTAGGAGGAGTTTACATGTTACATAGTTTAGGAGGAGTTTACATGTTATATAGTTTAGGAGGAGTTTACATGTTATATAGTTTTATATAGTTTAGAGGAGTTTACATGTTATATAGTTTAGGAGTTTACATGTTATATAGTTTAGGAGTTTACATGTTATATAGTTTAGGAGGAGTTTACATGTTATATAGTTTAGGAGGAGTTTACATGTTATATAGTTTAGGAGGAGTTTACATGTTATATAGTTTAGGAGGAGTTTACATGTTATATAGTTTAGGAGGAGTTTACATGTTACATAGTTTAGGAGGAGTTTACATGTTATATAGTTTAGGAGGAGTTTACATGTTACATAGTTTAGGAGGAGTTTACATGTTATATAGTTTAGGAGGAGTAATTACATGTTATATAGTTTAGGAGGAGTTTACATGTTATATAGTTTAGGAGTTTACATGTTATATAGTTTAGGAGGAGTTTACATGTTATATAGTTTAGGAGGAGTTTACATGTTATATAGTTTAGGAGTTTACATGTTATATAGTTTAGGAGGAGTTTACATGTTATATAGTTTAGGAGGAGTTTACATGTTATATAGTTTAGGAGGAGTTTACATGTTATATAGTTTAGGAGTTTACATGTTATATAGTTTAGGAGGAGTTTACATGTTACATAGTTTAGGAGGAGTTTACATGTTACATAGTTTAGGAGGAGTTTACATGTTACATAGTTTAGGAGGAGTTTACATGTTACATAGTTTAGGAGGAGTTTACATGTTATATAGTTTAGGAGGAGTTTACATGTTATATAGTTTAGGAGTTTACATGTTATATAGTTTAGGAGGAGTTTACATGTTACATAGTTTAGGAGGAGTTTACATGTTATATAGTTTAGGAGGAGTTTACATGTTATATAGTATGTTATATAGTTTAGGAGGAGTTTACATGTTACATAGTTTAGGAGGAGTTTACATGTTACATAGTTTAGGAGGAGTTTACATGTTATATAGTTTAGGAGGAGTTTACATGTTATATAGTTTAGGAGGAGTTTACATGTTATATAGTTTAGGAGGAGTTTACATGTTATATAGTTTAGGAGGAGTTTACATGTTATATAGTTTAGGAGGAGTTTACATGTTATATAGTTTAGGAGGAGTTTACATGTTACATAGTTTAGGAGGAGTTTACATGTTACATAGTTTAGGAGGAGTTTACATGTTATATTTAGGAGGAGTTTACAGTTTAGGAGGAGTTTACATGTTATATAGTTTAGGAGGAGTTTACATGTTATATAGTTTAGGAGGAGTTTACATGTTATATAGTTTAGGAGGAGTTTACATGTTATATAGTTTAGGAGGAGTTTACATGTTACATAGTTTAGGAGGAGTTTACATGTTATATAGTTTAGGAGGAGTTTACATGTTATATAGTTTAGGAGGAGTTTACATGTTATATAGTTTAGGAGGAGTTTACATGTTACATAGTTTAGGAGGAGTTTACATGTTATATAGTTTAGGAGTTTACATGTTATATAGTATAGGAGGAGTTTACATGTTATATAGTTTAGGAGTTTACATGTTATATAGTTTAGGAGGAGTTTACATGTTACATAGTTTAGGAGGAGTTTACATGTTACATAGTTTAGGAGGAGTTTACATGTTATATAGTTTAGGAGGAGTTTACATGTTATATAGTATGTTATATAGTTTAGGAGGAGTTTAGATGTTACATAGTTTAGGAGGAGTTTACATGTTACATAGTTTAGGAGGAGTTTACATGTTATATAGTTTAGGAGGAGTTTACATGTTACATAGTTTAGGAGGAGTTTACATGTTACATAGTTTAGGAGGAGTTTACATGTAATATAGTTTAGGAGTTTACATGTAATATAGTTTAGGAGTTTATATGTTACATAGTTTAGGAGGAGTTTACATGTTATATAGTTTAGGAGGAGTTTACATGTTATATAGTTTAGGAGGAGTTTACATGTTATATAGTTTAGGAGTTTACATGTTATATAGTTTAGGAGGAGTTTACATGTTATATAGTTTAGGAGGAGTTTACATGTTATATAGTTTAGGAGGAGTTTACATGTTATATAGTTTAGGAGGAGTTTACATGTTACATAGTTTAGGAGGAGTTTACATGTTATATAGTTTAGGAGGAGTTTACATGTTAATATTTAGGAGGAGTATGTTATATAGTTTAGGAGGAGTTTACATGTTATATAGTTTAGGAGTTTACATGTTATATAGTTTAGGAGGAGTTTACATGTTATATAGTTTAGGAGGAGTTTACATGTTATATAGTTTAGGAGGAGTTTACATGTTATATAGTTTAGGAGGAGTTTACATGTTACATAGTTTAGGAGGAGTTTACATGTTACATAGTTTAGGAGGAGTTTACATGTTACATAGTTTAGGAGGAGTTTACATGTTATATAGTTTAGGAGGAGTTTACATGTTATATAGTTTAGGAGTTTACATGTTATATAGTTTAGGAGGAGTTTACATGTTATATAGTTTAGGAGGAGTTTACATGTTATATAGTTTAGGAGGAGTTTACATGTTATATAGTTTAGGAGGAGTTTACATGTTATATAGTTTAGGAGGAGTTTACATGTTACATAGTTTAGGAGGAGTTTACATGTTATATAGTTTAGGAGTTTACATGTTATATAGTTTAGGAGGAGTTTACATGTTATATAGTTTAGGAGTTTACATGTTACATAGTTTAGGAGGAGTTTACATGTTATATAGTTTAGGAGTTTACATGTTATATAGTTTAGGAGGAGTTTATATGTTATATAGTTTAGGAGGAGTTTACATGTTATATAGTTTAGGAGGAGTTTACATGTTATATAGTTTAGGAGGAGTTTACATGTTATATAGTTTAGGAGGAGTTTACATGTTACATAGTTTAGGAGGAGTTTACATGTTATATAGTTTAGGAGGAGTTTACATGTTATATAGTTTAGGAGTTTACATGTTATATAGTTTAGGAGGAGTTTACATGTTATATAGTTTAGGAGGAGTTTACATGTTATATAGTTTAGGAGTTTACATGTTATATAGTTTAGGAGGAGTTTACATGTTATATAGTTTAGGAGGAGTTTACATGTTATATAGTTTAGGAGGAGTTTACATGTTATATAGTTTAGGAGGAGTTTACATGTTACATAGTTTAGGAGGAGTTTACATGTTATATAGTTTAGGAGTTTACATGTTATATAGTTTAGGAGTTTACATGTTATTTATAGTTTAGGAGGAGTTTACATGTTATATAGTTTAGGAGGAGTTTATATAGTTTAGGAGGAGTTTACATGTTATATAGTTTAGGAGGAGTTTACATGTTATATAGTTTAGGAGGAGTTTACATGTTATATAGTTTAGGAGGAGTTTACATGTTATAGTTTTAGGAGGAGTTTACATGTTACATAGTTTAGGAGGAGTTTACATGTTATATAGTTTAGGAGGAGTTTACATGTTATAGTAGTTATATAGTTTAGGAGGAGTTTACATGTTATATAGTTTAGGAGGAGTTTACATGTTATATAGTTTAGGAGGAGTTTACATGTTATATAGTTTAGGAGTTTACATGTTATATAGTTTAGGAGGAGTTTACATGTTACATAGTTTAGGAGGAGTTTACATGTTATATAGTTTAGGAGGAGTTTACATGTTATATAGTTTAGGAGGAGTTTACATGTTACATAGTTTAGGAGGAGTTTACATGTTATATAGTTTAGGAGGAGTTTACATGTTATATAGTTTATAGTTTAGGAGGAGTTTACATGTTATATAGTTTAGGAGGAGTTTACATGTTATATAGTTTAGGAGTTTACATGTTATATAGTTTAGGAGGAGTTTACATGTTATATAGTTTAGGAGGAGTTTACATGTTATATAGTTTAGGAGGAGTTTACATGTTATATAGTTTAGGAGGAGTTTACATGTTATATAGTTTAGGAGGAGTTTACATGTTATATAGTTTAGGAGGAGTTTACATAGTTTATAGTTTAGGAGGAGTTTACATGTTATATAGTTTAGGAGTTTACATGTTATATAGTTTAGGAGTTTACATGTTATATAGTTTAGGAGTTTACATGTTACATAGTTTAGGAGGAGTTTACATGTTATATAGTTTAGGAGGAGTTTACATGTTATATAGTTTAGGAGGAGTTTACATGTTACATAGTTTAGGAGGAGTTTACATGTTATATAGTTTAGGAGGAGTTTACATGTTACATAGTTTAGGAGGAGTTTACATGTTACATAGTTTAGGAGGAGTTTACATGTTACATAGTTTAGGAGGAGTTTACATGTTATATAGTTTAGGAGGAGTTTACATGTTATATAGTTTAGGAGGAGTTTACATGTTACATAGTTTAGGAGTTTACATGTTATATAGTTCAGGAGGAGTTTACATGTAATATAGTTTAGGAGGAGTTTACATGTTACATAGTTTAGGAGGAGTTTACATGTTACATAGTTTAGGAGGAGTTTACATGTTATATAGTTTAGGAGTTTACATGTTACATAGTTTAGGAGGAGTTTACATGTTATATAGTTTAGGAGGAGTTTACATGTTATATAGTTTAGGAGGAGTTTACATGTTATATAGTTTAGGAGGAGTTTACATGTTATATAGTTTAGGAGGAGTTTACATGTTACATAGTTTAGGAGGAGTTTACATGTTACATAGTTTAGGAGGAGTTTACATGTTATATAGTTTAGGAGGAGTTTACATGTTATATAGTTTAGGAGGAGTTTACATGTTACATAGTTTAGGAGGAGTTTACATGTTACATAGTTTAGGAGGAGTTTACATGTTATATAGTTTAGGAGGAGTTTACATGTTATATAGTTTAGGAGGAGTTTACATGTTATATAGTTTAGGAGGAGTTTACATGTTATATAGTTTAGGAGGAGTTTACGTGTTACATAGTTTAGGAGGAGTTTACATGTTATATAGTTTAGGAGGAGTTTATATGTTACATAGTTTAGGATGAGTTTACATGTTATATAGTTTAGGAGGAGTTTACATGTTATATAGTTTAGGAGTTTACATGTTATATAGTTTAGGAGGAGTTTACGTGTTACATAGTTTAGGAGGAGTTTACATGTTATATAGTTTAGGAGTTTAGTTATATAGTTTAGGAGTTTACATGTTATATAGTTTAGGAGGAGTTTACATGTTATATAGTTTAGGAGGAGTTTACATGTTATATAGTTTAGGAGGAGTTTACATGTTATATAGTTTAGGAGGAGTTTACATGTTATATAGTTTAGGAGGAGTTTACATGTTATATAGTTTAGGAGGAGTTTACATGTTATATAGTTTAGGAGGAGTTTACATGTTATATAGTTTAGGAGGAGTTTACATGTTATATAGTTTAGGAGGAGTTTACATGTTATATAGTTTAGGAGGAGTTTAGATGTTATATAGTTTAGGAGTTTACATGTTATATAGTTTAGGAGGAGTTTACATGTTATATAGTTTAGGAGGAGTTTACATGTTATTATTTAGGAGGAGTTTAGTTTATATAGTTTAGGAGTTTACATGTTATATAGTTTAGGAGTTTACATGTTAGTTTAGGAGTTTACATGTTATATAGTTTAGTTTACATAGTTTAGGAGGAGTTTACATGTTATATAGTTTAGGAGGAGTTTACATGTTATATAGTTTAGGAGGAGTTTACATGTTATATAGTTTAGGAGGAGTTTACATGTTATATAGTTTAGGAGTTTACATGTTATATAGTTTAGGAGGAGTTTACATGTTATATAGTTTAGGAGTTTACATGTTATATAGTTTAGGAGGAGTTTACATGTTATATAGTTTAGGAGGAGTTTACATGTTATATAGTTTAGGAGGAGTTTACATGTTATATAGTTTAGGAGGAGTTTACATGTTACATAGTTTAGGAGGAGTTTACATGTTATATAGTTTAGGAGGAGTTTATATGTTACATAGTTTAGGATGAGTTTACATGTTATATAGTTTAGGAGGAGTTTACATGTTATATAGTTTAGGAGTTTACATGTTATATAGTTTAGGAGGAGTTTACATGTTATATAGTTTAGGAGGAGTTTACATGTTATATAGTTTAGGAGGAGTTTACATGTTATATAGTTTAGGAGGAGTTTACATGTTATATAGTTTAGAAGTTTACATGTTACATAGTTTAGGAGGAGTTTACATGTTATATAGTTTAGGAGGAGTTTACATGTTATATAGTTTAGAAGTTTACATGTTACATAGTTTAGGAGGAGTTTACATGTTATATAGTTTAGGAGGAGTTTACATGTTATATAGTTTAGGAGGAGTTTACATGTTACATAGTTTAGGAGGAGTTTACATGTTATATAGTTTAGGAGGAGTTTACATGTTATATAGTTTAGGAGGAGTTTACATGTTATATAGTTTAGGAGGAGTTTACATGTTATATAGTTTAGGAGGAGTTTACATGTTATATAGTTTAGGAGGAGTTTACATGTTACATAGTTTAGTTTAGTTATATAGTTTAGGAGTTTATATGTTATATAGTTTAGGAGTTTACATGTTATATAGTTTAGGAGTTTACATGTTACATAGTTTAGGAGGAGTTTACATGTTATATAGTTTAGGAGGAGTTTACATGTTATATAGTTTAGGAGGAGTTTACATGTTATATAGTTTAGGAGGAGTTTACATGTTACATAGTTTAGGAGGAGTTTACATGTTATATAGTTTAGGAGGAGTTTACATGTTATATAGTTTAGGAGGAGTTACATGTTATACAGTTTAGGAGGAGTTTAGATGTTATATAGTTTAGGAGTTTACATGTTATATAGTTTAGGAGGAGTTTACATGTTATATAGTTTAGGAGGAGTTTACATGTTATATAGTTTAGGAGGAGTTTACATGTTATATAGTTAAGGAGGAGTTTAGATGTTATATAGTTTAGGAGTTTACATGTTATATAGTTTAGGAGGAGTTTACATGTTATATAGTTTAGGAGGAGTTTACATGTTATATAGTTTAGGAGGAGTTTAGATGTTATATAGTTTAGGAGTTTAGATGTTATATAGTTTAGGAGTTTACATGTTACATAGTTTAGGAGTTTACATGTTACATAGTTTAGGAGTTTACATGTTACATAGTTTAGGAGGAGTTTACATGTTATATAGTTTAGGAGGAGTTTACATGTTATATAGTTTAGGAGGAGTTTATATGTTATATAGTTTAGGAGGAGTTTACATGTTACATAGTTTAGGAGGAGTTTACATGTTACATAGTTTAGGAGGAGTTTACATGTTACATAGTTTAGGAGGAGTTTACATGTAATATAGTTTAGTTTACATGTAATATAGTTTAGGAGTTTACATGTTACATAGTTTAGGAGGAGTTTACATGTTATATAGTTTAGGAGGAGTTTACATGTTATATAGTTTAGGAGTTTACATGTTATATAGTTTAGGAGTTTACATGTTACATAGTTTAGGAGGAGTTTACATGTTATATAGTTTAGGAGGAGTTTACATGTTATATAGTTTAGGAGGAGTTTACATGTTATATAGTTTAGGAGGAGTTTACATGTTATATAGTTTAGGAGGAGTTTACATGTTATATAGTTTAGGAGGAGTTTACATGTATATAGTTATATAGTTTAGGAGGAGTTTACATGTTATATAGTTTAGGAGTTTACATGTTATATAGTTTAGGAGGAGTTTACATGTTATATAGTTTAGGAGGAGTTTACATGTTATATAGTTTAGGAGGAGTTTACATGTTATATAGTTTAGGAGGAGTTTACATGTTACATAGTTTAGGAGGAGTTTACATGTTACATAGTTTAGGAGGAGTTTACATGTTACATAGTTTAGGAGGAGTTTACATGTTATATAGTTTAGGAGGAGTTTACATGTTATATAGTTTAGGAGTTTACATGTTATATAGTTTAGGAGGAGTTTACATGTTATATAGTTTAGGAGGAGTTTACATGTTATATAGTTTAGGAGGAGTTTACATGTTATATAGTTTAGGAGGAGTTTACATGTTATATAGTTTAGGAGGAGTTTACGTGTTACATAGTTTAGGAGGAGTTGACGTGTTATATAGTTTAGGAGTTTATATGTTATATAGTTTAGGAGTTTACATGTTATATAGTTTAGGAGTTTACATGTTACATAGTTTAGGAGGAGTTTACATGTTATATAGTTTAGGAGGAGTTTACATGTTATATAGTTTAGGAGGAGTTTATATGTTATATAGTTTAGGAGGAGTTTACATGTTATATAGTTTAGGAGGAGTTTACATGTAATATAGTATGTTATATAGTTTAGGAGGAGTTTACATGTTATATAGTTTAGGAGGAGTTTACATGTAATATAGTATGTTATATAGTTTAGGAGGAGTTTACATGTTATATAGTTTAGGAGTTTACATGTTATATAGTTTAGGAGGAGTTTACATGTTATATAGTATGTTATATAGTTTAGGAGGAGTTTACATGTTATATAGTTTAGGAGGAGTTTACATGTTATATAGTTTAGGAGGAGTTTACATGTTATATAGTTTAGGAGTTTACATGTTATATAGTTTAGGAGGAGTTTACATGTTATATAGTTTAGGAGGAGTTTACATGTTATATAGTTTGTTATATAGTTTAGGAGTTTATATGTTATATAGTTTAGGAGTTTACATGTTATATAGTTTAGGAGTTTACATGTTACATAGTTTAGGAGGAGTTTACATGTTATATAGTTTAGGAGGAGTTTACATGTTATATAGTTTAGGAGGAGTTTACATGTTATATAGTTTAGGAGGAGTTTATATGTTATATAGTTTAGGAGGAGTTTACATGTTATATAGTTTAGGAGGAGTTTACATGTAATATAGTATGTTATATAGTTTAGGAGGAGTTTACATGTTACATAGATTAGGAGGAGTTTACATGTTATATAGTTTAGGAGGAGTTTACATGTAATATAGTATGTTATATAGTTTAGGAGGAGTTTACATGTTATATAGTTTAGGAGTTTACATGTTATATAGTTTAGGAGGAGTTTACATGTTATATAGTTTAGGAGTTTACATGTTATATAGTTTAGGAGGAGTTTACATGTTACATAGTTTAGGAGGAGTTTACATGTTATATAGTTTAGGAGTTTACATGTTATATAGTTTAGGAGGAGTTTACATGTTATATAGTTTAGGAGGAGTTTACATGTTATATAGTTTAGGAGGAGTTTACATGTTATATAGTTTAGGAGGAGTTTACATGTTATATAGTTTAGGAGTTTACATGTTATATAGTTTAGGAGGAGTTTACATGTTATATAGTTTAGGAGGAGTTTACATGTTATATAGTTTAGGAGGAGTTTACATGTTATATAGTTTAGGAGGAGTTTACATGTTATATAGTTTAGGAGGAGTTTACATGTTATATAGTTTAGGAGGAGTTTACATGTTATATAGTTTAGGAGGAGTTTACATGTTATATAGTTTAGGAGGAGTTTACGTGTTACATAGTTTAGGAGGAGTTGACGTGTTATATAGTTTAGGAGTTTATATGTTATATAGTTTAGGAGTTTACATGTTATATAGTTTAGGAGTTTACATGTTACATAGTTTAGGAGGAGTTTACATGTTATATAGTTTAGGAGGAGTTTACATGTTATATAGTTTAGGAGGAGTTTACATGTTACATAGTTTAGGAGGAGTTTACATGTTATATAGTTTAGGAGGAGTTTACATGTTACATAGTTTAGGAGGAGTTTACATGTTACATAGTTTAGGAGGAGTTTACATGTTACATAGTTTAGGAGGAGTTTACATGTTACATAGTTTAGGAGGAGTTTACATGTTATATAGTTTAGGAGGAGTTTACATGTTATATAGTTTAGGAGGAGTTTACATGTTACATAGTTTAGGAGTTTACATGTTATATAGTTCAGGAGGAGTTTACATGTAATATAGTTTAGGAGGAGTTTACATGTTACATAGTTTAGGAGGAGTTTACATGTTACATAGTTTAGGAGGAGTTTACACGTTATATAGTTTAGGAGTTTACATGTTACATAGTTTAGGATGAGTTTACATGTTACATAGTTTAGGAGGAGTTTACATGTTATATAGTTTAGGAGGAGTTTACATGTTATATAGTTTAGGAGGAGTTTACATGTTATATAGTTTAGGAGGAGTTTACATGTTACATAGTTTAGGAGGAGTTTACATGTTATATAGTTTAGGAGGAGTTTACATGTTATATAGTTTAGGAGGAGTTTACATGTTATATAGTTTAGGAGGGGTTTACATGTTACATAGTTTAGGAGGAGTTGACATGTTACATAGTTTAGGAGGAGTTTACATGTTATATAGTTTAGGAGGAGTTTACATGTTATATAGTTTAGGAGGAGTTTACATGTTATATAGTTTAGGAGGAGTTTACATGTTATATAGTTTAGGAGGAGTTTACATGTTATATAGTTTAGGAGGAGTTTACGTGTTACATAGTTTAGGAGGAGTTTACATGTTATATAGTTTAGGAGGAGTTTATATGTTATATAGTTTAGGAGGAGTTTACATGTAATATAGTATGTTATATAGTTTAGGAGGAGTTTACATGTTACATAGATTAGGAGGAGTTTACATGTTATATAGTTTAGGAGGAGTTTACATGTAATATAGTATGTTATATAGTTTAGGAGGAGTTTACATGTTATATAGTTTAGGAGTTTACATGTTATATAGTTTAGGAGGAGTTTACATGTTATATAGTTTAGGAGTTTACATGTTATATAGTTTAGGAGGAGTTTACATGTTACATAGTTTAGGAGGAGTTTACATGTTATATAGTTTAGGAGTTTACATGTTATATAGTTTAGGAGGAGTTTACATGTTACATAGTTTAGGAGGAGTTTACATGTTATATAGTTTAGGAGGAGTTTACATGTTATATAGTAGTTTATAGTTTAGAGGAGTTTACATGTTATATAGTTTAGGAGTTTACATGTTATATAGTTTAGGAGTTTACATGTTATATAGTTTAGGAGGAGTTTACATGTTATATAGTTTAGGAGGAGTTTACATGTTATATAGTTTAGGAGGAGTTTACATGTTATATAGTTTAGGAGGAGTTTACATGTTATATAGTTTAGGAGGAGTTTACATGTTATATAGTTTAGGAGGAGTTTACATGTTACATAGTTTAGGAGGAGTTTACATGTTATATAGTTTAGGAGGAGTTTATATGTTATATAGTTTAGGAGTTTACATGTTATATAGTTTAGGAGTTTACATGTTATATAGTTTAGGAGGAGTTTACATGTTATATAGTTTAGGAGGAGTTTACATGTTATATAGTTTAGGAGGAGTTTACATGTTACATAGTTTAGGAGGAGTTTACATGTTATATAGTTTAGGAGGAGTTTACATGTTATATAGTTTAGGAGGAGTTTACATGTTACATAGTTTAGGAGGAGTTTACATGTTATATAGTTTAGGAGGAGTTTACATGTTACATAGTTTAGGAGGAGTTTACATGTTATATAGTTTAGGAGGAGTTTACATGTTACATAGTTTAGGAGGAGTTTACATGTTACATAGTTTAGGAGGAGTTTACACGTTATATAGTTTAGGAGTTTACATGTTACATAGTTTAGGAGGAGTTTACATGTTACATAGTTTAGGAGGAGTTTACATGTTATATAGTTTAGGAGGAGTTTACATGTTATATAGTTTAGGAGGAGTTTACATGTTATATAGTTTAGGAGGAGTTTACATGTTACATAGTTTAGGAGGAGTTTACATGTTACATAGTTTAGGAGGAGTTTACATGTTATATAGTTTAGGAGGAGTTTACATGTTATATAGTTTAGGAGGAGTTTACATGTTACATAGTTTAGGAGGAGTTTACATGTTACATAGTTTAGGAGGAGTTTACATGTTATATAGTTTAGGAGGAGTTTACATGTTATATAGTTTAGGAGGAGTTTACATGTTATATAGTTTAGGAGGAGTTTACATGTTATATAGTTTAGGAGGAGTTTACATGTTACATAGTTTAGGAGGAGTTTACGTGTTACATAGTTTAGGAGGAGTTGACGTGTTATATAGTTTAGGAGTTTATATGTTATATAGTTTAGGAGTTTACATGTTATATAGTTTAGGAGTTTACATGTTACATAGTTTAGGAGGAGTTTACATGTTATATAGTTTAGGAGGAGTTTACATGTTATATAGTTTAGGAGGAGTTTACATGTTATATAGTTTAGGAGGAGTTTACATGTTACATAGTTTAGGAGGAGTTTACATGTTATATAGTTTAGGAGGAGTTTACATGTTATATAGTTTAGGAGGAGTTTACATGTTATATAGTTTAGGAGGAGTTTAGATGTTATATAGTTTAGGAGTTTACATGTTATATAGTTTAGGAGGAGTTTACATGTTATATAGTTTAGGAGGAGTTTACATGTTATATAGTTTAGGAGGAGTTTAGATGTTATATAGTTTAGGAGTTTAGATGTTATATAGTTTAGGAGTTTACATGTTACATAGTTTAGGAGTTTACATGTTACATAGTTTAGGAGTTTACATGTTACATAGTTTAGGAGGAGTTTACATGTTATATAGTTTAGGAGGAGTTTACATGTTATATAGTTTAGGAGGAGTTTATATGTTATATAGTTTAGGAGGAGTTTATATGTTATATAGTTTAGGAGTTTACATGTTATATAGTTTAGGAGTTTACATGTTATATAGTTTAGGAGTTTACATGTTATATAGTTTAGGAGGAGTTTACATGTTATATAGTTTAGGAGGAGTTTACATGTTATATAGTTTAGGAGGAGTTTACATGTTATATAGTTTAGGAGGAGTTTACATGTTATATAGTTTAGGAGGAGTTTACGTGTTACATAGTTTAGGAGGAGTTTACATGTTATATAGTTTAGGAGGAGTTTATATGTTACATAGTTTAGGATGAGTTTACATGTTATATAGTTTAGGAGGAGTTTACATGTTATATAGTTTAGGAGGAGTTTACATGTTACATAGTTTAGGAGGAGTTTACATGTTATATAGTTTAGGAGGAGTTTACATGTTACATAGTTTAGGAGGAGTTTACATGTTACATAGTTTAGGAGGAGTTTACACGTTATATAGTTTAGGAGTTTACATGTTACATAGTTTAGGATGAGTTTACATGTTACATAGTTTAGGAGGAGTTTACATGTTATATAGTTTAGGAGGAGTTTACATGTTATATAGTTTAGGAGGAGTTTACATGTTATATAGTTTAGGAGGAGTTTACATGTTATATAGTTTAGGAGGCGTTACATGTTATACAGTTTAGGAGGAGTTTAGATGTTATATAGTTTAGGAGTTTACATGTTATATAGTTTAGGAGGAGTTTACATGTTATATAGTTTAGGAGGAGTTTACATGTTATATAGTTTAGGAGGAGTTTACATGTTATATAGTTTAGGAGGAGTTTAGATGTTATATAGTTTAGGAGTTTACATGTTATATAGTTTAGGAGGAGTTTACATGTTATATAGTTTAGGAGGAGTTTACATGTTATATAGTTTAGGAGGAGTTTAGATGTTATATAGTTTAGGAGTTTAGATGTTATATAGTTTAGGAGTTTACATGTTACATAGTTTAGGAGTTTACATGTTACATAGTTTAGGAGTTTACATGTTACATAGTTTAGGAGGAGTTTACATGTTATATAGTTTAGGAGGAGTTTACATAGTTTAGGAGGAGTTTATATGTTATATAGTTTAGGAGGAGTTTATATGTTATATAGTTTAGGAGGAGTTTATATGTTATATAGTTTAGGAGTTTACATGTTATATAGTTTAGGAGTTTACATGTTATATAGTTTAGGAGTTTACATGTTATATAGTTTAGGAGGAGTTTACATGTTATATAGTTTAGGAGGAGTTTACATGTTATATAGTTTAGGAGGAGTTTACATGTTACATAGTTTAGGAGGAGTTTACATGTTATATAGTTTAGGAGGAGTTTATATGTTATATAGTTTAGGAGGAGTTTACATGTTATATAGTTTAGGAGGAGTTTACATGTTATATAGTTTAGGAGGAGTTTACATGTTATATAGTTTAGGAGGAGTTTACATGTTATATAGTTTAGGAGGAGTTTACATGTTATATAGTTTAGGAGGAGTTTACATGTTATATAGTTTAGGAGTTTACATGTTACATAGTTTAGGAGGAGTTTACATGTTACATAGTTTAGGAGTTTACATGTTACATAGTTTAGGAGGAGTTTACGTGTTATATAGTTTAGGAGGAGTTTACGTGTTATATAGTTTAGGAGGAGTTTACGTGTTATATAGTTTAGGAGGAGTTTACATGTTATATAGTTTAGGAGTTTACATGTTATATAGTTTAGGAGTTTACATGTTATATAGTTTAGGAGTTTACATGTTATATAGTTTAGGAGTTTACATGTTATATAGTTTATGAGTTTACATGTTATATAGTTTATGAGTTTACATGTTATATAGTTTATGAGTTTACATGTTATATAGTTTAGGAGTTTACATGTTACATTGTTTAGGAGAATGTCTTGCAGCGGGCTGAATCAGAATGGACTTACCCACCCCAGTTTACTCCCTTTCCTGAAAAAATATATATATTGGGAATGTCAGTATTTCCTAACATGTTTTCATTATGTTTTGTTTATATGCTATTATTATTTTTTTTTTAAATGGCCACCAGTCTTGTTGCTACCATGTCAAAAAAGTCCACTACACGGAGCCTTCCACACAGTCTTTGGTCAAGGCTCTGCTATGGGACTAAAGTCCAAAACAGGCAACAGAGCAACTTGGCCGCCAATGAATTTGGATCTCTCTATTTCCGTTTATTTTCAAAGCACTTTAACTATGTTATCTCCCTTTACATTTACGCCACTTAACAGACGCTCGTATCCAGAGAAACTAGGTTTAAGTGCCTTGCTCAAGGGCGCATTGACAGATTTTTCACGTAGTTGGCTCTGGGATTTTGAACCAGCGACCTTTCGGTTTCCGGCCCAACACTCTTAACTGCCGTACTTTATTGGTTTTATTGCGTCTTTTGCCCCTGACACGACCACATGTCTCTGTCCACATGTTCATGCCAGTGGTTTGGTAGAGGACCTTTAGAGTAGCTGTTTTAATAGGTGGAGATAATATGGTTGGGTCTCCTGGGGACAAAGGTCTGTGCCAGCGTGCTTCACTGCCTTTTCCCAGTGATAACATTCTGGCTAATGTTTGGAGCGGCTGGCTGCATGGAAGGAGAATGACATGCAGGTAGCAGACCGACAGGAACGCATCAGGCCCATTACAATACACGCACTCTCCGCCTGAACAAGTACTGTTGTTCATTAGGCTATAGGTCAGTGCTATCCGGGATCCTTGGGACGTCCCTAAACTAATGTCTAACTTGAACCTTAACCCCTACCCTTGCACTAATCTTAACCATAACTCTTACCTAACCATAACATTAACCCTTAACCGCTTTTATTTCAATGGGGTAGGGATGTCCAAAGGATTCCGGATTGCACGGACCGTAGACTGTAGCCTCAGAGGAAGAAAAGTGTTACAGCTACACGGGTCAAGGTTTAATTCCTGTTTTTCAACTTTTAAGTTCTTCATTACTGTAAAATGGAACTTTCCTATCCCCAACTTCCATTTCCACTTTTTTTTATGACTGATAAAAGAATTGTGAAACTCACAAAAAACTAAAGAATGCAGTGACAGGGCCACATTTCTTTGAAGATTTTGCATATATGAAATAATTTGCTTACATTATACTTATCATAAATAGCCATGCAATTGTAAAACAAAGTACATATTAGCTTGGCTGTGAAATGACTATGTCCTCAAGATTGTGTTTAGCCAAAAGCCTTAGAATTTCAGGCTCATTCAAGATGAAAGCCTCAACAACAACAAGGAGAAGCAAGTATTGACAAATCAGCATCTCTTTAACTACTCGCACAGGAATGAGGAAGTGAGTGAGGATCTAGTTTACGGGAAACTAGTGGGAGGGGTTGATGGGAATGCATGGGGGTGGTTTTGAGGATGACTATAATAAATATTTTAACAGAGAGAGAGAGGAAAAGAGAATAGAGAGGTAGAATGCCTTTTAAACAATTGTAGCACAGTAACATTGGATTTGACATCCCAATTTGTTTATATGTGTAGGACCACCATTGAACAAGGCCTACTATACTAGGGTTCAATATAGTGTTTTGCTGATGTGTTCTAAACTTCATGTATGTCTACAGCTTCGGAGTTTATTGTACAAATCTCAGACAACTCTTTCAGTGAGTTTTCCAGGTCAATAGTACATTTAAGAGCTACAAAGACAACCCCTCAGTAACATCTTCTTGTCTGTAAACAATGTTATTTAAAAATGGTTGAGTCACAGGGGTGAGTCGACATGCACATGTTGACAGTTGGCGGTCTGACTATCGATCTTTGTGCTCCCTCCCTCTGCCTCAGAGGAGGACAGGAATCTGGTTGAGGTCTAGTCACCATGCCCTCTCATCTGCCCCGCGCTCCATGTCGACCTGTTTGCCTGTTTGCTTTAGAGAGCAAGTTGACCTTTTTCCTTAATGGCCTATCTGGCCAATACAATTTGTGGGTCTGTGAGTCAGGCAGCGGGAATGCAGCACTCCCTGACGGGTAGCACCAGTCCCAAGGAGTCAGGGTCACCCTAAGACATTGTATTGTTGTCTTGGAAACTCCTGAGGAATCCTGCAGGCAAACATTGACTCAGTCATCTCCCACACAACAGCCAGACTCCATCTCAGGCAGCTCTCTCATGTGCTGGCTTGTTGCAGGAGGTGGGTGCCTGGATGGCTAATCGTGGGATCCGTCACAGATGTGAAAGTGCTCGTGTGGATAGCTGGAATAGCTGTCCGCCCTCTCTTATTAGTGTGTCTGACTCATTCACAAAAATGTGAGAGAACTTCAACTGCAACACCTTGAACAAGTTCAGCTGCAAACTGTGCAGTGTAGTTGATTATCTCTAACTTTCACAAAGAATAAAGCACGAGATGTGAGCCAAATAAAACTAGCAGCATGTGATAAGCTTAGGATGGGAATGTTTTCTTGAGAGCAGACGTTTAGCAGAAGGTATCTATCTTCCAGTGATAATCCCTTAACTATCGGTTCTCTAAGATCCAGGCCACACACAGGCAATATTTTCGAGGAGGACCAGGATCACTCACGGATAGAACACCCTGCTATTCAGGGGAAAATGAATCACAGTGACCTCCGTCCAAAACATGAGAAAATTAATGTTTTGGACAGCATACAAAACATACCTTGTGAAAGCACAGCCCTGTAATGATTAGCTGTTAGAAGTTGACTTTTAGATTGTAGTCTGTGTTATGCAAACGGTGTAAACAGTCTGCGTGTTTACTTTCAGGTTGTAGTCTGTGTTATGCAAACGGTGTAAACAGTCTGCGTGTTTACTTTCAGGTTGTAGTCTGTGTTATGCAAACGGTGTAAACAGTCTGCGTGTTTACTTTCAGGTTGTAGTCTGTGTTATGCAAACGGTGTAAACAGTCTGCGTGTTTACTTTCAGGTTGTAGTCTGTGTTATGCAAACGGTGTAAACAGTCTGTGTGAGTCTTCTGTTCTTCAGAAGAAATTCTTGAGAAAGATGCTCAGTAGATCTGATCCTATGACAGGTTTGGGAGGGGGGAGTTTGTGCAACAGCTGGAGTTTCTCTTTCTGTTTCCCAAGAACTGATTTGTAGGAGTGGTGTACGGAGCATGAGCATGTACACTAAGTGAACAAAACATGAATAACACATTCCTTGATTGAATTGCACCACCCTCAGAACAGGCTCTACAAGGTGTCGAATGTGTTCCACAGGGATGTTGGCACATAACCCGTTCAAAGGCACTTTTGTCTTGCCTATTCACCCTCTGAATGGCACACATATACAATCCATTTCTCAACTGTCTCAGGGCTTAAAATCCTTCTTTAACCTGTCACCTCCCCTTCATCAACACTGATTGAAGTGGATTTAACAAGTGACATCAATACGGGATCATAGCTTTCTCCTGGATTCACCTGGTTAGTCTATGTCATGGAAAGAGCAGGTGTTCTTAATGTTTTGTACACTCAGTGTAGCTGAGCTGTAGCTGTCACTAACGGGTCATAAACTATGGTCAGAGTGGTAGAGAAAAAATATAAGATGAGCAGCACTGTTAACAACACAACAGTCACACCAGCATTTCACTGTTATTTGCTGTGTATGAATTTCAGTGGAGGCTGGTGGGAGGCTGCTATAGGAGGACAGACTCATTGTACTGGCTGGATTGGAACATTGAAACAGAGTCAAAAAGTGGTTTCCACATGTTTGGTACTGTTCCATGTGTTCCATTCCAGCCATTACAATGAGTCCGTCCTCCTATAGCTCCTGCCACCAGCTGCCACTGATCAAATCAAATCAAATTTTATTGGTCACATACACATGGTTAGCAGATGTTAATGTGAGTGTAGCGAAATGCTTGTGCTTCTAGTTCCGACCGTGCAGATATATCTAACAAGTAATCTAACAATTTCACAAAAACTACCTTATACACACAAGTGTAAAGGAATGAATAAGAATATGTACATATAAATATATGGATGAGCGATGGCTGAACGGCATAGGCAAGATGCAGTAGATAGTATAGAGTACAGTATATACATATGAGATGAGTAGTGTAGGGTATGTAAACATTATATAAGGTACCATTGTTTAAAGTGACTAGTGATACATTTATTACATCCCATTTTTATTATTAAAGTGGCTAGAGATTTGAGTCAGTATGTTGGCAGCAGCCACTCAATGTTAGTGATGGCTGTTTAACAGTTTGATGGCCTTGAGATATAAGCTGTTTTTCAGTCTCTCGGTCCCTGCTTTGATGCACCTGTACTGACCTTGCCTTCTGGATGATAACGGGGTGAACAGGCAGTGGCTCGGGTGGTTGTTGTCCTTTATGATCTTTTTGGCCTTCCTGTGACATCGGGTGGTGTAGGTGTGCTGGAGGGCAGGTAGTTTGCCCTCGGTAATGTGTTGTGCAGACCTCACTACCCTCTGGAGAGCCTTGCGGTTGAGGGCGAAGCAGATGCCGTACCAGGCGGTGACACAGCCCGACAGGATGCTCTCAATTGTGCATCTGTAAAAGTTTGTGAGTGTTTTTGGTGAAGAGACAAATTTCTTCAGATGAATATGGTACAATGATAAATGAATTGAGGAAACATATTTTGGAAAAGTTCTTATTGTAACAGCATACTTAGGCAAATAATGAAGTTGTGAGAAAACATTTTTTATTTTCCAACAGTCCCTCAAAGTAGATTGGCTTTGTCCTGCTATTGTGATGACTCAATCCAAAATGCAGATGCACTCCATAGCTGAGGAGAGGATGAGTCATCGATTCTCCACCCATGCACATACAACAGCCTTATTTGACTCATTGTTAAACACGTTTGCATGATTTTCCCTTCCTCCGTTCAGGGAATGAGAAGGCTACTCCATTGACTGAGTCCTGTCAAAAACACAAGGCAGATAGCAGCACATATGGGACAAGACAAAAATGGTGGCAAGGTTAAAGGTTTCATGGCAGAGAAATATACTGAGATATGATTCGACTGGTGTTGAGAAATATACTGAGATATGATTAGACTGGTGTTGAGAAATATGTCAGTGGTATGTATAACCAATGTTCCATAAGTGCAATGGCTTAAGAAGACACAGTACAGTGAGCATTTACAGTAATACCCAGCCACAATACAGTGCTACAGTAATACCCAGCCACAATACAGTGAGCATTTACAGTAATACCCAGCCACAGTGAAGTGAGCATTTACAGTAATACCCAGCCACAGTGAAATGAGCATTTATAGTAATACCCAGCCACAGTACAGAGCTACAGTAATACCCAGCCACAATACAGTGAGCATTTACAGTAACTACAAAAAGAAAACCAGCCCTGTCGCGCAGACCCTGATGTCTTGCTCCCAGACAAACTAAACAACTTCTTTGCTCGCTTTGAAGACAATACAGTGCCACCGACATGGCCCGCAACTAAAACCTGCAGACTCTCCTTCACCGCAGCCAACGTGAGTAAAACATTTAAACGTTAACCCTCACAACCCTCACACTCTCTTCTGTCATCATGAAGTGCTTTGAGAGACTAGTCAAGGATCATGATTTGATTTGACCGGGCACCACAAGGGTGCGTTCTCAGCCCTCTCCTGCACTCCCTGTTCACCCATGACTGTTTGGCCATGCACGCTTCCAACTCAATCATCAAGTTTGCAGACGACACTTCAGTGGTAGGTTTGATTACCAACAACGACAAGACGGCCTACAGGGAGGAGGTGAAGGCCCTGGGAGTGTGGTGTCAGGAAAATAACCTCACACTCAACGTCAACAAAACAAAGGTCAAATCAAATCAAATATAATATAATATTATTTTATTTGTCACATACACATGGTTAGCAGATGTTAATGCGAGTGTAGCGAAATGCTTGTGCTTCTAGTTCCGACAATGCAGTAATAACCAACAAGTAATCTAGATAACAATTCCAAAACTACTACCTTATAGACACAAGTGTAGGGGGATAAAGAATATGTACATAAAGATATATGAATGAGTGATGGTACAGAGCGGCATAGGCAAGATACAGTAGATGGTATTGAGTGCAGTATATACATATGAGATGAGTATGTAAACAAAGTGGCATAGTTAAAGTGGCTAGTGATACATGTATTACATAAGGATGCAGTAGATGATATAGAGTACAGTATATACGTATACATATGAGATGAATAATGTAGGGTATGTAAACATTATATTAGGTAGCATTGTTTAAAGTGGCTAGTGATATATTTTACATCATTTCCCATCAATTCCCATTATTAAAGTGGCTGGAGTTGAGTCAGTGTGTTGGCAGCAGCCACTCAATGTTAGTGGTGGCTGTTTAACAGTCTGATGGCCTTGAGATAGAAGCTATTTTTCAGTCTCTCGGTCCCAGCTTTGATGCACCTGTACTGACCTCGCCTTCTGGATGATAGCGGGGTGAACAGGCAGTGGCTCGGGTGGTTGTTGTCCTTGATGATCTTTATGGCCTTCCTGTGACATCGGGTGGTGTAGGTGTCCTGGAGGGCAGGTAGTTTGCCCCCGGTGATGCGTTGTGCAGACCTCACTACCCTCTGGAGAGCCTTACGGTTGTGGGCGGAGCAGTTGCCGTACCAGGCGGTGATACAGCCCGACAGGATGCTCTCGATTGTGCATCTGTAGAAGTTTGTGAGTGCTTTTGGTGACAAGCCGAATTTCTTCAGCCTCCTGAGGTTGAAGAGGCGCTGCTGCGCCTTCTTCACGATGCTGTCTGTGTGGGTGGACCAATTCAGTTTGTCTGTGATGTGTACGCCGGGGAACTTAAAACTTACTACCCTCTCCACTACTGTTCCATCGATGTGGATAGGGGGGTGTTCCCTCTGCTGTTTCCTGAAGTCCACAATCATCTCCTTAGTTTTGTTGACGTTGAGTGTGAGGTTATTTTCCTGACACCACACTCCGAGGGCCCTCACCTCCTCCCTGTAGGCCGTCTCGTCGTTGTTGGTAATCAAGCCTACCACTGTTGTGTCGTCCGCAAACTTGATGATTGAGTTGGAGGCGTGTGTGGCCACGCAGTCGTGGGTGAACAGGGAGTACAGGAGAGGGCTCAGGTACGCACCCTTGTGGGGCCCCAGTGTTGAGGATCAGCGGGGTGGAGATGTTGTTGCCTACCCTCACCACCTGGTGATGATCGTGGACTTCAGGAAACAGCAGAGGGAGCACCCCCATATCCACATCGACGGGACAGTAGTGGAGAAGATGGAAAGTTTTAAATTCCTCGGCGTACACATCACGGACAACTGAAATGGTCCATCCACACAGACAGCATGGTGAAGAAGGCACAACAGCGCCTCTTCAACCTCAGGAGGCTGAAGAAATTTGGCTTGTCACCAAAAACACTCACAAACTTTTACAGATGCACAATTGAGAGCATCCTGTCGGGCTGTATCACCGCCTGGTATGGCAAATGCTCCGCCCACAACCGCAAGGCTCTCCAGAGGGTAGTGAGGTCTGCACAGCGCATCACCGGGTGCAAACTACTTGCCCTCCAGGACACCTACACCACCTGATGTCACAGGAAGGCCAAAAAGATCATCAAGGACAACAACCACCCGAGCCACTGCCTGTTCAGCCCGTTATCATCCATAAGGCGTGGTCAGTACAGGTGCATCAAAGCTGGGACCGAGAGACTGAAAAACAGCTTCTATCTCAAGGCCATCAGACTGTTAAGATTGCTGTTTGGGGTTTTAGGCTGGGTTTCTGTACAGCACTTTGAGATCTCAGCTGATGTACGAAGGACTATATAAATAAATTTGATTTGATTTTGATTTGTTAAACAGCCATCACTAACATTGAGTGGCTGCTGCCAACATACTGACTCAAATCTCTAGCCACTTTAATAATTAAAAATGGGATGTAATAAATGTATCACTAGTCACTTTAAACAATGGTACCTTATATAATGTTTACATACCCTACATTACTCATCTCATATGTATATACTGTACTCTATACCATCTACTGCATCTTGCCTATGCCGTTCGGCCATCGCTCATCCATATATTTATATGTACATATTCCTATTCATTCCTTTACACTTGTGTGTATACGGTAGTTGTTGTGAAATTGTTAGATTACTTGTTAGATATTACTGCACGGTCGGAACTAGAAGCACAAGCATTTCGCTACACTCGCATTAACAACTGCTAACCATGTGTATGTGACCAATAAAATTATTTAATACCCAGCCAGAGTACAGTGTTCCAGTAATACCCAGCCATAGTACAGTGATTATTTACAGTAATAAACAGCCCACATGGTCATACAGGTCCTCTCTATGGGCTCTGGACACATACTGAGCCATATACTGTATAAAGCCAATCAGGTATAGTGAGCAAAAATAGGCAGAGGATTAGAGGCTTGGGGACCATGAACCCCATGGCGGGTGTGTGTCCTGGCGAGAGAAGAGGGGTCAGGTTGGCCAAGCTGGGGCCTGGGGAGAGGAGGGGGTAGGTTGGTCATGCTGGGGCCTGGGGAGAGAGGAGGGGGAGGTGGCCAAGCTGGGGCCTGGGGAGAGAAGAGGGGCCAGGTTGGCCAAGCTGGGGCATGGGGAGAGAAGAGGGGGCAGGTGGCCAAGCTGGGGCCTGGGGAGAGAAGAGGGGCCAGGTTAGCCAAGCTGGGGCCTGACGAGAGGGCCACATGCTGAGCCATCTCTGCTCAAGGAAGTAAGATGAGTGCAAGCCTTGATATTTGTATTTGAGTACATGCTAAATAAACAGACCATTTTGTCACACATTTTGGCTATCTTTAGGTTGTCTCTATTGTTGTACAAACACTACAGCTGTAGACTACTAGAACTTTAAAATACCAGCTACTTTGCCTTCTGAGATGAGGAAGGTTCTGACACCAACAGATTTGCAGACTGAGTCCAGGATCCCCCTGCGGTGTAATCACCTTTTATTAAACACACCCTGCTTTCTAGATAAACCTATAAGAGCATAATTAAAGTTTATTAGCTGGTCTTACCAAAAGACTGCAATGTAATCTGGACCATGTCTCCTTTGCCATATGGTAATGATCTACACCCCCCTTCTGCTTACACATGAAAGAGACTTGAGCTATGTCAACTCTTGAGCAAGTGCTTGGTGGTGGCAACTTCTGTTGCTATTCATTCATGCCAATCTAATACAAATGTGAAATATGATTTTAATATATTCCCTAGTTTGTGTTTGGATTTGACTTCCCAGGCTTGTGGTAGAAAGGATCTATTGGAAATAAAACCAGTGAGACAAAAGTCAAGGTAAAAAAACATGTTTATTGAGAAACGTATAAAAATATTTTTAACAATTTACAATTTGGATGAAAAAACAAAACAAGCCGCACTCATACAACTAGAGGTGAAAACAAGTTGATGCATATAACAGTCATTTCATCCACATCAGACAAATACAGTAACAAAAAATGTCATCAGTAGACATTCAATGTTACATTAAAATGGAAGTGCTTTGAAGGTTATTTACACATATACACATCTGCTCAGAAGATTTTAAACCAGAAATATGGTCAAAATACATTTAAATAATCTGTGGGCCCTTCAATAACCGTGGAATGAAATATACAGCCAAAATTCTCTTAAAATAAAGAAATAATTCCACATAGCTCGAGTGAAAGAAAAAACCACAAATAAATATTATTCACAATGGCCTCAATGCTAGCCTGTTATGCGAAAGACACAAACAAAAAGAGCAGGACATTTAGTGTTTCAGTGTGGTGCTTTGCATTTCAGTGTGCATTAACATCTGGATGAGTGTAACTGTATGGACAGGAGTTAAAAGCTCAGAGGTGGATGCAGGAAAGTGAGGTAAGTTTTCAGGTTCTTGTTTGCACCATATGAGGTTGTCTTGTTGCTGTTGACATTGGAATATGGCATAGGCTTTACTGATCTATGCCTATGAGATAGGAAATAAAGCCGTGTAAAAGTATTATTTTATTCAAGTATTTCCAGGGTCCCAACAATCTGACTCACAACCAAAGGCATTTAGATGTGCTTCCTCTGACTCCCACTCATCAGTGAGCAACAACAGAGTACAGTGACTGGTTGGTAGCTAGTTACGTAACAAAGACTGTCCACTGGTTCATGCCTTCTGTAGAACAATCACATGGGTAGGAATGGACTCTTTTCTGGTGAACATCATCTCACACCACAGCCAATATTATAGAGCAAGTCCTTCGTAAGGGTGAGAATAGCTTTCGCTATTACAAGTAGCTATTAAGGACTTTGGTTTTCATAAAGTCCAAAAGCTGTGTGAACAGGTGGGGTCTGGCCACAAGAGAAAGAGGGAGAGAGATTTAACAAGAGTCATCTGTAACTTCCTTCTGTATAACATATGTTGTGTTTCAGTGTACGGCCACATCAGTCCTCTGGGTGCACCACTAGTCTCTGTCAGTGCAGCCATGCAGTCACTGGGCCACCACGGTGGTGAAGGCAGTAGGCTCAGGGCTGATGCTGTGCAGTCGGATCTCGTTGCTCTGCTCTGCAGAGGACACTGTGCTCTGCATCCACGGGTGATTGATGATGTCCTCAAACGATGGCCTCTCAGCAGGTCTCAGGGACAAGCACAACTTGATCAACTGCTGGCACTCTGTAAGAACAATGGGGATAACGGTCAGTCGGTTCTTAGACTGGACACACAATGACTGGACACAACATTCCACTGGTTTAGGTTTGAGGTTTTGTTCCAGTTATTGGGGCTCACCTGTGGAGATTCTTCGTCTGAAGAGCACCTGGCCTCGTACAATCTCCTCGTCCTGCTCGAAGGGGATATCTCCACACACCATGTCATACAACAGGACACCCAGAGACCAAACTGTGGCTGACCGCCCATGATATCGATGGTATTTGATCCATTCTGGTGGACTGTACACTCTAGTGCCTGTGGATATAAAGAATAAGAATGATAGTTAGATTCAATGATTCAATATTTCTACAAATAGATTTTTTTTTTTTAATTGGACCTTTATTTAACTAGGAACACATGCAATATAATCTGTTCAGAATTGACAAGTATAAAAATAAAATATTGGGGAAACATTTAATAAATTGTGATATTATGGATTAAAATATTATAAAACAATAGCTGCACCTCCTATTGGGGCCAGGTGACAGTGAGCATGACAGGTGTGCGTGGGAGGAGAGTCAGGTGACAATGTTTACAAACTTTGAGTTGTAAAAATACACTTTTCCTCCAAAGGATGGCGCTCAAAGCAACACAGTCGGTAACCCACTAAAATGGGCTACGGTTAACTGGTATGCTTACCGTCGAAGTCGGTGTAAACAGTGTCTTTGAGCAATGCCCCGGATCCAAAGTCAATAAGTTTAATTTCGCCCGTCCGAAAATCGATGAGGATATTTTCGTCCTTGATGTCCCTGTGTACAACCCCACAGTTGTGGCAGTGTCGCACGGCTTCAAGAACCTGGCGGAAAAAGTTCTTTGCCAGCTCCTCTGGTAAGGCGCCCTTCTCAGTGATGAAATCAAACAGGTCCTTGCCGTTCTCCGGTCGTTCCATGACAATAATAAAGCTGTCAGGTCGCTCGTACCAGTCCAGCATTTTTATTACCCCCCGAGCCCCATTTCCAACTTTCTTCAAGAGTAGAATCTCCATAGGGACGCGAGAGCCATTGGGCTGAAAACAAAATAGAAATAGGTTTAATTTCTGGAGACAATATTAAAAATATGATTAACAACTATCCCTTTAGGTAAACTTGTTCAAATGCACAACCAAAAGAATCCTTACCATCTCTCCCCAATCCGAGACCCGATCCTTGGCCACATGTTTGACAGCAACCTGTGTGAAAGAAAAACAATCTAACATGAAATTACATGAACAAACATGCAACAACAAAAAATGCATCGATTAACGGACTTGTGTGTATAACACGTTAAATATTTTCAAATAATGCGAAAGATACTAACCAGTGCTCCATCTGAAATGGTCGTGCCTGAATAGACTGTGCCAAACCCGCCGCTTCCCAGCACAGCGCCGACCTGGTAAACCTTATCAAATGGCTCCCTCTCCTTCCCTGTGATTAGAGATGTACACACGGTTAATACAAAGCTTCAAACTAGTGCAATGTGACATGGCTGAATGCAAAGCATCGAAATAACAGAATAGGAAAACGATGAATTAAAATACAATAACATTGTGAGCCCAGCTAGATTTAGCAGCTGGTTAGTAAAGATAACATTTAACGTTAGCTAGCTATAGCGAACAACAAAAGCTTAATCTAACCTTGGTGAATTTGAAGCTGGATTTTCGCCGGCATATCAACGGTGGAGATATGAGCGAATGAGTTTAATTTCGACAACAGCATTCCCGTAATCCACGAAATGTGTGATTTATTCTACAAATATTCCGTCGTGGGATACAGTTCCACTATCGGGCGTGTGATCCACGTTGTTGTAGCTGGGGGAAATGCGTCAGGAATGCTCTCTAATCCGGATCTCATGAAGACTCGTATTTGATCCTTGACCATAAATGCTTCGGTATCCAGTGAGTAGAAATAACGACTAGCCCAATGATTAAAAAAAAGACTATTAACAACCTCAATAGTTGTAAACAGTAAGTCAAATTAAAAGAAAACCAGCTCCTAATACGTTTTAGTCGCAAAGACACCGGCTCCTTGGATTTGAGTAAGGGCAGCGGAAGGACAAATATATATCTATAGTAAATGGGAGTAGCCACAAGGTCTATCGTCATTCTTTTCTCCGCCCACCAGTCATTCTCCACCAATAGTAATTATTATAGACGATCCAAACACACGTCAAATCACAGAATTAGAAGAAAGAAAAGCCTAACCGGCTAGACTAGACGTGGCGGGAATTAAAACGCGGCAAAATAAAGACACTTTTTTTTTTACTGCACTTCGGAAGGAAATACAAATAGAATATCTACATGGGCAAACTACCCCCTCTCCTTGCATGCGAGATGTAGTCTGCACGGGAATGAATGGAGGGTTACTGTTACGGAGTTCTTATGTTGCATGCTTCATTCAGGCTTTGACGCAACATCGTTTTATAAGAACATCATTATTTTTTGTGTTATACTATCAACTGTTGTTTACACTATAGTACATATCCTTTACCCCAAAAAGGCTATGCCAGAGTTGGTTTAGCCTATATGCATTATGGAATATAGTGTGATCCTAATGCAATTTTATGCAGCGAGATTTCAGTAGATTTTTTGGTCTAACTTTACAAAAATGCTTCATTAATGTTGTGTTGCAAATATGTCTTCTGTCGCAGGGATATAAATGTAGCTCATTCTGTATCAGTTCATCAAGAACTTGGGTCTATTGTATTAACCCCACAATATGCTATAGCCTATTATTTTCACTTCAGGACAATGCAGTGTATTCGAGGGGAGAACTAACCTATAGTATTTATTTGAATTGGCGAACAATAGTAGTCTACTCGACACTAAAGCGCTATGTATAATAGCCGCATACCATACATTCTTTCAAATTGGGTGGCCTCGTTTTTAGTTGGTTGCAGGATGTGGGAAACTCGAGATAAAAGACATCCATTTACCCCCCCCAGCCTTCTTTTCCCGCGCAATACATCATTGTTTGAACGCCCTCCTCCTCTCTCTCGCTCTCTCTCTCTCTCTGAGTTATGGTTTGTTTGGCTATTCAATGTCATGGTTGACTATATTAATGATACTATCAGGCTTTGATATGTAAAAGTTTATCTGCAACATATTTGGTCATTTTGTGCCATATTGCCATTGAGTAATAGCCCAAGGAAAAGCTCCTCAAACAAAGAAACCACTTTTAAATATAACATCAAATAGGCTATATATACAGGTAACTGCCAAAATAAAGGAAACAACAACCTTTTTGATTTGTTTTACCTTTATTTAACCTGGCAAGTCAGTTAAGAACAAATTCTTATTTTCAATGACAGTCTAGGAACAGTGGGTTAACTGTCTTGTTCAAGGGTGGCACGACAGATTTTTACCTTGTTAGCTCGAGGATTTGATCTTGCAACCTTGCGGTTACTAGTCCAATGCTCTAACTAATAGGCTACCTGCCACCCCCAGTGTGTGTTTTAAAAGGGCGTTGGGCCACCATGAGCCAGAACAGCTACAATACACTTTGGCATAGATTCTTCAAGTGCCTGGAACTCTATTGGAGGGATGTGACACCATTCTTCCATGATAAATTCCATAATTTTGTATTTTTTTGATGGTGGTGGGTGGGAACATCATCATACTATACTGGCATAGCCATGGTAGCCAAAATAATAGCCCGCTCAGCATTTTTATACATGACCCTAAGCATGATGGGATGTTAATAGCTTAATTAACTCAGGAACCACACCTCTGTGGAAGCACCTGCTTTCAATATACTTTGAATTCCTCATTTACTCAAGTGTTTCCATTATTTTAGCAGTTACCTGTATATATTTATACATTTTCATTTGATAGTTGTTGTTTTTTTACAAAGAGGGAAGAAACAAATGTGCATACATTGCATTGTAAAATTAGTAATTATGGTACAGTGTTTAGGCTACTCCATTGTTTATCAATGCAAAGCATTGATGCGATCCATTCATCAATACACTGGACTGCATACAAAGTTTTGTTTATCCACAAATGAATTTTTAGAACAGTTTATTTCTGCTTATGGAATGTGCAATAACCTCGAACACATAGGCCTTTCTAGGCCTACTACCTGATAAGGATCTCATATGTGTTACAACCTTTATACACTTTTGGTGTAGACCTACACTGTCCAGGCGACAAGGCAGAGGGCAGGGACTTTAATCTTATTTCATAGTAAATTGGCCAGGGAATGCGTTAAAGGGTGTGAACAGGGGTGTGAAAAATGAGCTGCAGGAGAGCAATGAAATGCCAGTGTAAGGTCCGCACTTACATTTACATTTACATTTAAGTCATTTAGCAGACGCTCTTATCCAGAGCGACTTACAAATTGGTGCATTCACCTTATGACATCCAGTGGAACAGTAGTGCATCTAAATCTTTTAAGGGGGGGGGGGGTGAGAGGGATTACTTTATCCTATCCTAGGTAATCCTTAAATAGGTGGGGTTTCAGGTGTCTCCGGAAGGTGGTGATTGACTCCGCTGTCCTGGCGTGAGGGAGTTTGTTCCACCATTGGGACAAACTCCCTCACGACACCAGGACAGCGGAGTCAATCACCACCTTCCGGAGACACCTGACGATACTAAGGTGCCCGATCAGCAAAGTTTGAGTGACAGCAACATAGTTCCCCATCTGTCCACGGCGGCACTGTCTTTTATTAGCTGCACTTGGAAGCATGCATTATTCCAGCTGCCCAGTCCAATCATCTAACTCAATTCCTTTCACATCACCCGGCGTTGGGTGCCATTTGACAACATTCTATTCACAAACCTGCTCTGATATTAGCCCTGAAAGTGACAGCTTTCTCATCTCCGTAGGTCACTCTGGGCCAGACACTCCTTTCTGCGACAGCAATGGACCAGGGAAAATATCACTCCTCTGTGGAATAGGCCTACAGTACGAGTCCTCTACCTACTGGTTTGATAGCAAATAAGAAACAACTTCAAGAAATGTTGCTTCCTTTTTTGGTCCAATGGAAAGATCACAATTTGAATATTTCTCAATGTATTTTTTTGTGTTTGTGAGTATTTGTATTTGACCTTGTTATGTAATTTCCTCTTTATGCAATATAGATGCTGCAAACCAAATAGTGCTAAATCGTCCAGTTTAGTTATACCATGACTCCAGAGCAAGAACCTTTTACTCTGTTCTGCCCTGCACTCCACCCTCAGACATTCTAATGACATTTCCTGCATGACACAAGAAAAAGTGTTTGCAGTAACTGTCCGCTGTAACTGGATGAGTTGACTGAAATACTGACCGATATGTCCAGGGTGATGTCTTGAGATGTGGCTTCAATAAATCCAAATAATTTTCCTGCCTCATGATGCCATCTATTTTGTGAAGTGCACCAGTCCCTCCTGCAGCAAAGCACCCCCATAACATGACGCTGCCACCCCCGTGCTTCACGGTTGGGATGGTGTTCTTCAGCTTGAAAACCTCCCCCTTGTTCCTCCACACATAACTATGGTCATTATGGCCAAACAGTTCTATTTTTGTTTCATCACACCAGAGGACATTTCTCCAAAAAGTTCAATCTTTGTCCCCATTTGCAGTTGCATACCGTAGTCTGGCTTTTTTATGGCGGTTTTGGAGCAGTGGCTTCTTCCTTGCTGAGAGGCCTTTCAGGTTATGTTGATATAGGGCTCGTTTTACTGTGGATATAGACACTTTTGTACATGTTTCCTCCAGCATCTTCACAAGGTCCTTTGCTGTTGTTCTGGGATTGATTTGCACTTTTCGCACCAAAGTACGTTCACCTCTAGGGTTACAGAATGCGTCTCCTTCCTGAGCGGTTTGACGGCTGCGTGGTCCCATTTATTTTCTGAGCTCTTGCCTGATTTCTTTTGATTTTCCCATGATGTCAAGCAAAGAGGCACTGAGTTTAAGGTAGGCCTTGAAATACATCCACAGGTACACCTCAAATTAACTCAAATGATGGCAATTAGCCTATTACTACAGGAACAAGCTTCTAAAGCCATGACATCATTTTCTGGAATTTTCCAAGCTGTTTAAAGGCACAGTCAACTTAGTGTATGTAAACTTCTGACCCACTGGAATTGTGATACAGTGAATTATAAGTGAAATGATCTGTCTGTAAATAATTGTTGGAAAAATTACTTGTGTCATGCACAAAGTAGATGTCCTAACCGAGTAGCCAAAACTATTGTTTGTTAACAAGAAATTTGTGGAGTGGTTGAAAAACGAGTTTTAATAACTCCAACATAAGTGTATGTTAACTTATGACTTCAACTGTATATAGCTTACCCGCTCCATAGCATGCTGATCTATCCATTGGTGAGGTCATTCAATGTCGAGCTAAATATAAAAACCATTTTAAATTCCAGAGGTTTAAAAAGGAACAGAAAGGAACAATATAACTTTGTTTTGGTTCGAACCGGTTGAAACTTCATTTTTCATGGTCGTAAGAGTTGAAAGAAACTGAAAAAAAGAACGGTTCTGTTCCGAATGAAACAATTGGAAAATAATTTTGGTTCCAACCCCTGGTAGAAAATGAACCTATCTAGCACGAAAGGCCAGCGAAATTTAGACTTTCAAACATCGCATGGTACAGATTTTGGACCTGAATAACTGTAGAAATTGCTGCACTGGCTGACCAGGGCCCAAAATCCATTTTTTTACTCTTCCTGTTACACTATCCCACATATAGATGTAGTAATGTACACAGACTTAAGGGTAAAACAAATGTTTCTAACAAAATAGTGTTTTTTATACACAAGTGCAAACTTCACGGAGTAGGCCATTCAAGGAGCTGATGTGAAGTCGTCGACCTCCCTTGCTTGAGGAACAATAGAGGAGCAATAGAGAACAAAAGAGGAAAGGTCCAACCCTCCCCACTTGTGCTTTGTCATGAGGATACCTGGACCACCTATTGAGATGTGCCTTTTGTTAAGCAAATCAGGTGCTAAATGAGCTGAAAAGGAGACTGGAGTAGGACTTTAGATTCCATCCCTGCTTGACAAAGATTACCCTACAATTAGGGGAGGGTCATAAAGCTGCCATTTGTCTCAGCAGGGGGAACAACTCAGCCCAGAACAACAAACCCAGCATGCATCCAGTCCATTGGGCTGCAGAAAACATGCCAGTAATGTTTTTACTTTAAAAAAAAGTAACCTTCATTTAACTAGGTAAGTCAGTTAAGAACCAATTCTTATTTACACCAGCCAAACCCAGACAACACTGGACCGAATTGTGCACCGCTCTATGAGACTCCCAATGGGACTCACGGCCAGATGTGATACAGCCTGGATTTGAACCAGGGTGTCTGTAGTGATGCCTCTAGCACTGAGATGCAGTGCCTTAGAACGCTGGGCCACTCTGTATTTATTAGAAGTAATATCAAGAAGGGATTTAAAAAAAAAAACTTTTCTGATGGCTCATGGCATGTCGTTTCCCTTATTCCAATTCTGAAACTCTAACCCTGCGAGCTTATTTTTCTATGAGTGTGATCACCAAAACTGACTCATTAGTTTTAAAGTTGTCAACAACATGTTTTCCCTCTTCTCTCATTCTGAAAAAAAATGTGTGATGAGAAAGATGGAATCAGCAGCAATGTCCCCTTAAGACAGAGGACCAGGAAGTCACCTACCCATCCAGCCCACCACGCCACACACTGTCTTTTCTCTGAAATACCTCACAACAAGGTGAGCAGAATGTCGTTATTTTGAAGTTGTTTAAAAGGATGAGGGTTTGGTGTGTAGTCTGAGCACCTCCATCATCAGGTAAGATAATCGCAATTTTCCTTGTCTATTGGTTGGGGGTTTATGCTGCCTAGTCGGTGTTCTGTCAATTGTGATAAACAAACAAAATGTTTCAGCAATCGCCAGCGCTTGGCTTTGCACCAATCACAACATTGTCCTTCCTTCTCCTCTGGCTGTGGGGGTCATGGAAAGGGAAGAGAAGAGGTTCTCTGGAATGTGGTTGAATTAGGGATGCGAGGAATGTGCTGAACTAGAGAGAACGTACTCCTTCCCATGGAGTTTAAAGAGGCTAGGGGGATGGGTTTGTATAAACAATTGTCCTGTGACAAACAACAGTATAAATAACACTGTTGTGACCATAGAAATACGAATATATTTTTTTAAATTTAACTAGGCAAGTCAGTTAAAACCTGTTGATGCGAGGTGTTCCCCTAGGGGAACGCCACCTCCCCCGTTCAGCTGGAACGGTGGCGCATGGAATGCAAAAATATTCTTAGAAATATTTAACCTCCACACATTAACAAGTCCAATAGCTCAAATGAAAGATAAACACCTTGTTCATCTAGCCAGCGTGTCAGATTTCTAAAATGTTTTACGGCGAAAACATAGCACATATTTATGTCAAACCACCACAAAGACACAAGACGATATGCAGCCATTTTGTCGAACAAAAGATGCAATCACAAACGCAGGATTAAAAGAAAAATAATTCACTAACCTTTTGAAAATCTTCATCAGATGACAGTAACAGGACATGTTACACAGTACATTTATGTTTTTTTCAATAATATGCAATTTATATCCATAAATCTCGGTTTACATTGACCCCATGTTCAAAAAATGCAAAAAAATGTCCGGAGAAATTATCGATAACTCCGCCAGATAACGCCAGATAACAGCAATACACATCATAAACTTTGACAAAATATACATGTTCTACATATAGTTAAGAACAAGTTCTTATTTACAATGTCGTCCTACCCTGGACGCCACTGGGTCAATTGTGCACCTCCCTATAGGACTCCCAATCACAGCCAGATGTGATACAGCCTGGATTGGAATCAGGGACTGTAGTGACACCTCTTGCACTGAGATGCAGTGCCTTAGACCACTGCACCACTTGGGAGCCCAATTAGAAAAGTTTTGCATAATTTAATAGGATCTCTATGGTAGTGACACATTAAACCGTTGTCACAAACTCCAACAAACCCCCTTGTAGAGTTTAGCAGGAAATGTCTTCTCTTTCTATTTGCCTTTTCTTTACGTTAGAACAACTCTTCTCAATCCATCTGTGTGACTGTTTAGTTTTTGTATCTCCCCTCCCCCAATGTTTACAGTTGATTTCCATGCTGCCGTGGGGTTTTCCCAGGCCTAGTCTACTTCTCCATGTTCAGTTTGAAAACATCCTTGTGTAGTGGTGATGTCATGGCCTAAAAACCGCCCGCAACCATGGGAAATCCCACACCAGGAAGTTCAGACAATGTTTTGACTTGATTATTAAAGCAGAGCACCATAGCCGTTTTGACAGAACAATTCAGATTCCCATGCATAGACAACAAAGTGATCTGCTTGGGAAATGAAACAGCATGGAACTAATTCACAGCATTCTATTTGTAACTTTTAGCATACATTCATATTTGGTGTGTTGTTCATTTTCAATGTGTCAAAGTACATTCAAAATATTTTCCCTATAGATTCCAACGTATATTTGTGCATGTGTGTGTGTTTTGTTGTGTACTATGTTCCATCTCCTCTTCTCCCTGGTTGTTCGGTTAACCTTAAATAGCTGGCAGAAAACCCTCCATCTCCTCTTCTCCCTGGTAGTTGGGTTAACCTTTAAATAGCTGGCAGAAAACCCTCCATCTCCTCTTCTCCCTGGTAGTTCGGTTAACCTTTAAATAGCTGGCAGAAAACCCTCCATCTCCTCTTCTCCCTGGTAGTTGGGTTAACCTTTAAATAGCTGGCAGAAAACCCTCCATCTCCTCTTCTCCCTGGTAGTTCGGTTAACCTTTAAATAGCTGGCAGAAAACCCTCCATCTCCTCTTCTCCCTGGTTGTTGGGTTAACCTTAAATAGCTGGCAGAAAACCCTCCATCTCCTCTTCTCCCTGGTAGTTCGGTTAACCTTTAAATAGCTGGCAGAAAACCCTCCATCTCCTCTTCTCCCTGGTTGTTGGGTTAACCTTAAATAGCTGGCAGAAAACCCTCCATCTCCTCTTCTCCCTGGTAGCTCGGTTAACCTTAAATAGCTGGCAGAAAACCCTCCATCTCCTCTTCTCCCTGGTAGTTGGGTTAACCTTTAAATAGCTGGCAGAAAACCCTCCATCTCCTCTTCTCCCTGGTAGTTGGGTTAACCTTTAAATAGCTGGCAGAAAACCCTCCATCTCCTCTTCTCCCTGGTAGTTGGGTTAACCTTTAAATAGCTGGCAGAAAACCCTCCATCTCCTCTTCTCCCTGGTTGTTGGGTTAACCTTTAAATAGCTGGCAGAAAACCCTCCATCTCCTCTTCTCCCTGGTAGTTGGGTTAACCTTTAAATAGCTGGCAGAAAACCCTCCATCTCCTCTTCTCCCTGGTAGTTCGGTTAACCTTTAAATAGCTGGCAGAAAACCCTCCATCTCCTCTTCTCCCTGGTAGCTGGGTTAACCTTTAAATAGCTGGCAGAAAACCCTCCATCTCCTGGGCCTGCCTCTGACTGCTTTTTTTCCCTCACCAGACGTGGATAAAGAAAGACATGCTCTGGGCCTACTCACACACCGTCCCACCCTCCTCCATTCCCATGCCTGAATAGGGCAGAGGAGCCATGCTAATAGTTAGCCATGGGTTGAGCAGGACGATTAGTCTGCTCACCCTGTGGGCAGGGTGTGAGTTCAAGGACCACATTCTCAACCAGTATCTGTCTAATGATTACATCCTGCTGCCACCATATCAAAATAAGCTTCTTCTTCGTGAATCTTTTTTTGGTTTTCCCTCTTTCTGAATGGACTGAGATGGAAAAAAAAAACATTATTTGTGTGGTTACATATTTTTTTAAATGAACAAAACAGAACATACAACACAACTTAGTGCACACCTGCATCAATATTCAGGAGGGTTAATAATGTTTTCTCATATAATTGACACCATGTTTTATGGTATGTTCCCATTCTAATGAGGAGGCAAATGAAAGATCAGGATGCGGCATTAATATGGCTGCTCTCCTTCCTGAATGAAGCCTCCGTTTACTTTTCTTGTTGTCTGTCCTTCTCTCTACTTATTGGCAGCACATGGCTTCTCGCTGTACTTTTCCTTCGGTTGACCTGATTTTTATAGTCACATTGAGAGACTTTCTCTGGGTAAATGGGAGAGGAAGCATGTGGTGAATGTAGTTGCAACATAAATCAACCTCCTGGGAGCCAAAAGGTGCTGCTCGGTTAGGGGAGGGGCCTAATAAGAGAGGAGGAGGGGCAATGATAGCCAAGAGATAAACCATAGATTTTTGGTTCATCTTAAACATGTATAGTACCAGTCAAATGTTTGGACATACCTACTCATTCAAGTTTTTTTTATTATTGTTATTATTATTATTTTTAGTGAAGACATCAAAACTATGAAATAACACATATGGAATCATGTAGTAACCAAAACAGTGTTAAACAAATCAAAATATATTTTATATTGGAGATTCTCCTGTCCCAACCCCTCTCGCTCCAGCCTCAGCCTCCGGACCTGCTTACCCTGTCCCAACCCCTCTCGCTCCAGCCTCAGCCTCCGCACCTGGTTTCCTGCAACCCGCCCGAGCTTCCCCTGGCCTGCACTACATCAACCCCCTGTGTTTCAAAAAATACCTTGGTTACTTCATCCCATTCTTCTCGTCTGAGTTTGCTCTTGGGTTTCCCTGTTCCACTCCGTGTAACAATAAGTTCATTAGAGTAACCAGCCTCATAAAATGCAGCCCAAATAAATGCTTCACAGAGATCAAGTAACAGACATCTGGTGCATCTGTCCCCAACATTTACATTACATTTACATTTAAGTCATTTAGCAGACGCTCTTATCCAGAGCGACTTACAAATTGGTGCGTTCACCTTAAGACATCCAGTGGAACAGCCACTTTACAATAGTGCATCTAAATCTAGTAAGGGGGGGGGGGGTGAGAAGGATTACTTTATCCTATCCTAGGTATTCCTGAAAGAGGTGGGGTTTCAGGTGTCTCCGGAAGTGGTGATTGACCCAACCAAGGAGGGCCTACAGCAGCACCTAGATCTTCTGCACAGAATATGTCAGACCTGTGCCCTGACTGTAAATCTCAGTAAGACAAAAATAATGGTGTTCAAAAAGTGGTCCAGTTGTCAGGACCACGAAAACAAATTCCTCCTAGACACCGTTGCCCAAGAGCATAAAAAAAATACATACTGTACCTCAGCCTAAACATCAGCGCCACAGGTAATTTCCAAAAAGCTGTGAACGATCTGAGAGACAAGGTAAAAAGGGCATTCTATGCCATCAAAAGAAACAAACAATTCAAGATACCAATTAGGATCTGGCTAAAAATACTTGATTCAGTTACAAAACCCATTGCCCTTTATGGTTGTGAGGTCTGGGGTCTACTCACCAAACAAGAATTCACAAAATGGAAAAAACACCAAATTGAGACTCTGCATGCAGAATTCTGCAAAAATATCCTCTGTGTACAACGTAAAACACCAAATAATGCATGCAGAGTAGAATTAGGCCAATACCTGCTAATTATCAAAATCCAGAAAAGAGAGGTTACATTCTACAACCACCTAAAAGGAAGCGATTTCCAAACCTACATAACAAAGCCATCAGAGAAATTAACCTGGAGAAGAGACCCCTAAGCAAGCTGTTCCTGGGGCTCTGTTCACAAACACAAACAGACACCATAGAATCCCAGGACAGACCCAACCAAATCATGACAAAACAAAAATATAATTACCTCACACATTGGAAAGAATTTACATTTTTTTTTAGCAAACTAGAATTCTATTTGGCCCTAAACAGAGAGTATGCAGTTGCAGAATACCTGACCACTGTGACTGACCCAAAATTAAGGAAAGCGTTGACTATATACAGACTCAGTGAGCATAGCCTTGCTAATGAGAAAGGCCGCCGTAGGCAGACATGGCTCTCAAGAGAAGACAGGCTATGTGCTCACTGCCCACAAAATGAAGTGGAAACTGAGCTGCACTTCCTAACCACCTGCCCAATGTATGACCATATTAGAGAGACATATTTCCCTCAGATTACACAGATCCACAAATAATTAGAAAACAAAGAAAACAAATTCAATTTTGATAAACTCCCATGTCTATTGGGTGAAATACCACAGTGTGACATCACAGCAGCAAGATTTGTGACCTGTTGCCAAAAGAAAAGGACAACCAGTGAAGAACAAACACCATTGTAGATACAACCTATATTTATGTTTATTTATTTTCCCTTTTTTAATTGAACTATTTGCTATCATTAATAGATATACAGTGAGGGAAAAAAGTATTTGATCCCCTGCTGATTTTGTACGTTTGCCCACTGACAAAGAAATGATCAGTCTATAATTTTAATGGTAGGTTTATTTGAACAGTAAGAGACAGAATAACAAAGAAATCCAGAAAAACACATGTCAAAAATGTTATAAATTGATTTGCATTTTAATGAGGAAAATAAGTATTTGACCCCTCTGCAAAACATGACTTAGTACTTGGTGGCAAAACCCTTGTTGGCAATCACAGAGGTCAGACGTTTCTTCTAGTTGGCCACCAGGTTTGCACACATCTCAGGAGGGATTTTGTCCCACTCCTCTTTGCAGATCTTCTCCAAGTCATTAAGGTTTCGAGGCTGACGTTTGGCAACTCGAACCTTCAGCTCCCTCCACAGATTGTCAATGGGATTAAGGTCTGGAGACTGGCTAGGCCACTCCAGGACCTTAATGTGCGTCTTCTTGAGCCACTCCTTTGTTGCCTTGGCCATTTGTTTTGGGTCATTGTCATGCTGGAATATCGATCCATTTTCAATGCCCTGTCTGAGGGAAGGAGGTTCTCACCCAAGATTTGACGGTACATTGTCCCGTCCATCGTCCCTTTGATGCGGTGAAGTTGTCATGTCCCCTTAGCAGAAAAACACCCCCAAAGCATAATGTTTCCAACTCCATGTTTGACGGTGGGGATGGTGTTCTTGGGGTCATAGGCAGCATTCCTCCTCCTCCAAATACGGCGAGTTGAGTTGATGCCAAAGACCTCCATTTTGGTCTCATCTGTCCACAACACTTTCACTCAGTTGTCCTCTGAATCATTCAGACGTTCATTGGCAAACTTCAGACGGGCATGTACAGTGCCTTGCGAAAGTATTCGGCCCCCTTGAACTTTGCGACCTTTTGCCACATTTCAGGCTTCAAACATAAAGATATAAAACTGTATTTTTTTGTGAAGAATCAACAACAAGTGGGACACAATCATGAAGTGGAACGACATTTATTGGATATTTCAAACTTTTTTAACAAATCAAAACTGAAAAATTGGGCGTGCAAAATGATTCAGCCCCCTTAAGTTAATACTTTGTAGCGCCACCTTTTGCTGTGATTACAGCTGTAAGTCGCTTGGGGTATGTCTCTATCAGTTTTGCACATCGAGAGACTGAAATTTTATCCCATTCCTCCTTGCAAAACAGCTCGAGCTCAGTGAGGTTGGATGGAGAGCATTTGTGAACAGCAGTTTTCAGTTCTTTCCACAGATTCTCGATTGGATTCAGGTCTGGACTTTGACTTGGCCATTCTAACACCTGGATATGTTTATTTTTGAACCATTCCATTGTAGATTTTGCTTTATGTTTTGGATCATTGTCTTGTTGGAAGACAAATCTCCGTCCCAGTCTCAGGTCTTTTGCAGACTCCATCAGGTTTCTTCCAGAATGGTCCTGTATTTGGCTCCATCCATCTTCCCATCAATTTTAACCATCTTCCCTGTCCCTGCTGAAGAAAAGCAGGCCCAAACCATGATGCTGCCACCACCATGTTTGACAGTGGGGATGGTGTGTTCAGGGTGATGAGCTGTGTTGCTTTTACGCCAAACATAACGTTTTGCATTGTTGCCAAAAAGTTCAATTTTTGTTTCATCTGACCAGAGCACCTTCTTCCACATGTTTGGTGTGGCTTGTGGCAAACTTTAAACGACACTTTGTATGGATATCTTTAAGAAATGGCTTTCTTCTTGCCACTCTTCCATAAAGGCCAGATTTGTGCAATATACGACTGATTGTTGTCCTATGGACAGAGTCTCCCACCTCAGCTGTAGATCTCTGCAGTTCATCCAGAGTGATCATGGGCCTCTTGGCTGCATCTCTGATCAGTCTTCTCCTTGTATGAGCTGAAAGTTTAGAGGGACGGCCAGGTCTTGGTAGATTTGCAGTGGTCTGATACTCCTTCCATTTCAATATTATCGCTTGCACAGTGCTCCTTGGGATGTTTAAAGCTTGGGAAATCTTTTTGTATCCAAATCCGGCTTTAAACTTCTTCACAACAGTATCTCGGACCTGCCTGGTGTGTTCCTTGTTCTTCATGATGCTCTCTGCGCTTTTAACGGACCTCTGAGACTACCACAGTGCAGGTGCATTTATACGGAGACTTGATTACACACAGGTGGATTGTATTTATCATCATTTGTCATTTAGGTCAACATTGGATCATTCAGAGATCCTCACTGAACTTCTGGAGAGAGTTTGCTGCACTGAAAGTAAAGGGGCTGAATAATTTTGCACGCCCAATATTTCAGTTTTTGATTTGTTAAAAAAGTTTGAAATATCCAATAAATGTCGTTCCACTTCATGATTGTGTCCCACTTGTTGTTGATTCTTCACAAAAAAATACAGTTTTATATCTTTATGTTTGAAGCCTGAAATGTGGCAAAAGGTCGCAAAGTTCAAGGGGGCCGAATACTTTCGCAAGGCACTGTATATGTGCTTTCTTGAGCAGGGGGACCTTGCGGGCGCTGCAGGATTTGAAGTCCTTTGTGGCTTAGTGTGTTACCAATTGTTTTCTTGGTGACTATGGTACCAGCTGCCTTGAGATCATTGACAATATCCTCCTGTGTAGTTCTGGCCTGATTCCTCACTGTTCTCATGATCATTGCAACTCCACGAGGTGAGATTTTGCACGGAGCCCCAGGCCGAGGGAGATTGACAGTTCTTTTGTGTTTCTTCCATTTGCGAATAATCGCACCAACTGTTGCCACCTTCTCACCAAGCTGCTTGGCGATGGTCTTGTAGCCCATTCCAGCCTTGTGTAGGTCTACAATCTTGTCCCTGACATCCTTGGAGAGCTCTTTGGTCTTGGCCATGGTGGAGAGTTTGGAATCTGATTGATTGATTGCTTCTGTGGACAGGTGTCTTTTATACAGGTAACAAGCTGCGATTAGGAGCACTCCCTTTAAGAGTGTGCTCCTAATCTCAGCTCGTTACCTGTATAAAAGACACATGGGAGCTAGAAATCTTTCTGATTGAGAGGGGGTCAAATACTTATTTCCCTCATTAAAATGCAAATAAATTTATAATATTTTTGACATGCGTTTTTCTGTATTTTTTGGTTGTTATTCTGTCTCTCACTATTCAAATAAACCTACCATTAAAATTATAGACTGATATTTCTTTGTCAGTGGGCAAATGTACAAAATCAGCAGGGGATCAAACACTTTTTTCCCTCACTGTACATAATATGACATTTGGAACTTTAGTGAGTGTAATGTTTACTGTACATTTTTTAATGGTTTATTTCACTTTGGTTTATTATCTATTTCACTTGCTTTAGCAATGTAAACATATGTTTCACATGCCAATAAAGCCCTTGAATTGAATTGAATTGAAAGAGAGATAGAGATAAAGAAAGAGAGATATAATAGAGAGGGAGATACAGTAGAGATAGAGAGAGAGAGAGAAAGAGAGAAAAAGAGAGAGAAAGAGAAAGGGAAAGAGAGAGAGAAAGAGAGAAAGGGAGAAAGAGAGAAAGGGAGAAAGAGAGAGAGTAAAAGAGAAAGAGAGAGAGAGAGAAAAAGAAAGAGAACGGGAAAGAGAGAGAAAGAGAGAAAAGGAGAAAGAGTGAGAGAGAGAAAGAAAGAGAGAGAACATATGTGAGTGTATGAGAGCGTAACTGAGATATTTGGGATCTGTCACTGACTGCTCTAGTAGCACACTGTCAGCACGTGTAACATGAGTCGTTATATAATGAATGCTGACAGGTAGAGCCACATGAGCATCTTTACCTTTCACCCAAGGTGTGAATTTATGGACTTCAGGCATCGCCCTGACGCCAACACTTTCACTTTCAATGAAGAGTGTTGAAACCGTTTTAAAATGCACTGCAAGTTTGGTCAGATTCCTTAACCCCCAGTTTGTGTGTCTCTCATTCATAATTTCATCTGCACCAGAACCTTGACATTGCAGGATCAGAAAATAGAGAAGTGCGTATAGATATATGACCAAATGAAACACTCTCTGGCACTATAAAGTGGAGAGTAAAAGCTATTCTCGTATTTGTGAGACACTGCTGTGGAAAGTATGGCAAGAGCTGGTTTCCCATAGCTTCACACAGACAGAGAATTAGAATCTCGACACTGAGACACTCACTCCCACATTAAAGACTTATAGGGTATGTACTGGAGAACACAGTGTCCCTGCCCCAGTTGTAGAGAATGATTTACGATAGAGGGAAAGAAACATTATTCCCTACCACTGAGCATGGTGCTCTGACCGGCCATTCAGAAGTACTGTGTAGGTCAGAACAGGGCAGTGTGGTGGACAGATGCTTACTGAGATCAGACTGGTCCTCATGGAATAGTATTTTATGTAACTGAAGGTCTTTCACCCTAATATCCCATGTGGCTCAGTTGTGGGTTCGATTCCCACGGGGGACCAGTACGTTAAAGTACGAACATATCCGCACTCAATACTGTAAGTGGCTCAGGAGAAGAGCGTCTGCTAAACTACTGAAAATAAAACATTTTTAAAGTAATGTAGAGAGAAATATAGGCCTACTCATGTGAATACAAAAGTTCAGCTGCAGAGGCTAACAGGTGGATGTTACCTAGACATTTCCAGATGTATTATTTTGGTTGTGGGAGGCCCCAGGGAAGAGCAACAGCGTGGAGCCATGCCGATGTCCTCGAGGGCCACTTCACCCCATAGCCCCAACACAAAGCACATGTGTCCAGCAGCAGTTAACAGGACAACACTGTACAGCACAGGTGTTTCCTCACTACACCCAGAAGAAAAGGTGTTATCTATAACCTACACTGGTTCTTTGACTGTCCCCATAGGAGAATCATTTGAAGAACCCTTTTTGGTTCTGGGTAGAACACTTCTGAGTTCCATGTCGAACCCTTTACACAGAGGGTTCTACATGGAACCCAAAAGAGTTCTACCTGGAACCAAAAAAGGTTCTACCTGGAACCAAAAAGGGTTATTCTATGGAGACAGCCAAAGAACCATTTTTGAACCCTCTTATTTAAGAGTGTACAAAGTAGCCTTGGGCAGGAGGACTGGAATGTGACGTATTGTTACCCTGGCATTCAGTACCAATGACAGGATCATAGACAGTTACCATCACAATGCATTCATAAAAAATGATAGTATTGCAGACCATTACCATCACAATGCACTCATGGTGATTTGGGCATTACACCACGGAGAGATCCTGCCTAATTCAGGTCACTTGTGTAACCCATCAATTATTAATGCTGCTTTCCCAACAATTATGTTAATGACAATCATGTAATGACAGACGAGGAACATCTGAGGAACCATGGGTAACTTGAGCAGACAATATATGAGATGTAAAGGTAGTTTGCCAGCTTTTACAACATCTGGGTAGGGGCTGAGTGGGTAGGGTTGGAGGAGAGATGTCGAGAAAAGGAAACAATGTAGTGATCAGAGACCTGGATGGGCGTTGCAGTGAGATTACTAGGAGAACAGCCTCTGGTAAAGATGAGGTCAAGTGTATTGCCTTAAAGAAAATTGTGATAAATACAAATATATATATTTCCAATTTCATTTAAGGACCAAAAAATTGACAGCTGTGCCATATCAATTGCAAAATAGTTGGGAAGAGATTTTCGATGTACCGATTCCATGGCACATGATTTATGAATGGTCACGCAAAATGCCAGATTCAAAACTTTGAATTCTTCAATTTAAATTATTATACAAAATTCTTGCAACCAATAGAATGTTATATATATGGGGGATACAACCTTCCCAGCTCTGCAGATTTTGCTGTGAGGAGGCAGATTCATTACATAATTTATTTTGGTACTGTCCATATGTAGCTCGTTTTAGGTCACAGGTCCAGGAATGGCTGAAAAATTGTAGCATTTACCTAGAACTGATGGTGCTGATGAAAAGTCATAGTCAATCTATCAATAATATAATAATTATTTTAGCAAAAATGTTTATCTTTAATTTACAATCTGTAGAAGCTATGAGAATAGAAAGGTTCAGTACTTTTGTGAAGCATCACAACACAGTTGAAAAATATAAGGCAAATAGAAATCCAAAATGGATGGTGTTAAGAGATAGATGGGAGGGGTTGAACGGAGCTGAAGGGTGGGACCCCCTGAAAAAAAAAGTTTAAAAAAAGTGTATTGTCTGCCTTGTGAATGGGAGGGGACTGGGAAAGGGTGAGGTCAAGCGTATTGCCTGCCTTGTGAGTGGGAGGAGACTGGGAAAGGGTGAGGCCAAAAGAGGAAATGACTGAAAATACATAAATTGAAGTCAGGCATTGGGAGGTTGAAGTCACCCAGTACGATGAGTGTTGATCCATTGTCAGCAAATGAGCTTATCAAGGTGTCAACCTCTCCAAGCTTAACATGGTGGGTGACTTCAACAATGTTAAGCCTGACTGACAGTGACTGCATGGGGAGCATCTGTAAAACCTACAGGGAGAGGAGCATACTGGGATAGAAAACACACATATTTTGCAAAAGCTACAAAAGAACTAAAACGAGATCTTCAGAAAATAATTAGATAAGATATTCAACTGAAAGTGGTGTGGAGCCTTCCTCTCTTTCCATCTTCGAATAATTCAGCAGAACAACTCTCCAGAACTCCTTTGTTTCGGCGACAACACTTCCACTTGACAATACTGCCGCTGAAAAACTGGGGAGGCTGAAGTACTAATAGTACATGTGTCTAATGAGTCATAATGCAGAACAGGAAAAACAAACACTCCCTGAAATGTGGAGAGTGGAAGAAGGCGTAAAATAACTTTCATTCATCCAGAGCAAGGGGATGGGTTTGGTAAATATCTACCTAGGATGGGTGGGGTGAATAGAAAACTGGGATGGGTGGGGTGAGTAGCTAGGATTTGCGAGGAGTGGTCGGGCCTGCAGGACCGTAGTTTGTGCATCGACAGTGTCCGATTTGAATTGGAAAGCGACAGTTTTTTGAGTACTGGCGTGGAGGTGGTTGAGCGTCACTGGGCTCTGGAGCAGAGATGGATTCACCGGTAGGGAGGTTAGGAGTTGAAGAGGATGGGATGGAGTGTAGCGGAGGAGGGGAAAAGAAGGTGGAGGAAGAGTAGGGAAAGGAGATGTGAAGAAGTGGATGATCGAGGATCTCTTGCAGGTCTCGTCAGTGGAGAGTAGTGATGAGGGAAGTTCGGTTCACAGAGTTGTACAGAGAGAAATGGAGTTTAAGGTGTTGGTTGCTATAACTGTCAAAAGTTTTGGGCATGTGGCGGAGGTGTGTAAAGGCAAAAGGAGATGTGTGAACTGTGGAGGAGAACATGCATATGGAGAATGTGTAAATGGGGTTCAGTTAAAGGGATGTAACTGTGGGTTGTTATATAATGAATGCTGACAGGTAGAGCCACGTGAGCATCTTTACCTTTCACCCAAGGTGTGAATTTATGGACTTCAGGCATCGCCCTGACGCCAACACTTTCACTTTCAATGAAGAGAGAAGAGTGTTGCAGCAGTTTTAAAATGCACTGCAAGTTTGGTCAGATTCCTTAACCCCCAGTTTGTGTGTCTCTTATTCATCATTTAATCTGCACCAGAACCTTGACATTGCAGGATCAGAAAATAAAGTGTGTATAGTTATATGACCAAAATGAAACACTCTCTGGCACTATAAAGTGGAGAGTAAAAGCTCTTCACGTATTTGTGTGACGCTGCTGTGGAAAGTATGGCAAGAGCTGGACATTTACCTAGAACTGACGCTGCAGATAGCAATACTGGGTGATTTGAAATGTCATAGTCTGATTTGCTGATTTGGGCATTACACCACGGAGAGATCCTGCCTAATTCAGGTCACTTGTGTAACCCATCAATTATTAATGCTGCTTTCCCAGCAATTATGTTAATGTCAATCATGTAATGACAGACGAGGAACATCTGAGGAACCATGGGTAACTTGAGCAGACAATATATGAGATATAAAGGTAGTTTGCCAGCGTTTACAACATACATGTCATTGATTTTTTGACATTAAGGTACCAGAAACATGTAACATAGCTGTGTTGGTTCTAGTCCCTCATTACACAGAAAGGGAACAAAAACCTGTGGGAAAAAAATACGTTTTTTGTCACCGTGTCATAGAAGAAAAACAATAGTGACACACAAAACAGCTGGGGAGTCAGTGTCACGGTAACGTAGTGCCTGACAGGGCACATGTACAATGTTTCCGCCCGAGGCCAGGATGAGGAAGTGATTCCACTGTAAGGGAAGGGATGGGGGATTCAGAGGGGGATTAACAGTTTCCTCCTGTGAGCGTCTAGAAGCTAAACTAGGAAGTGGAAATAATGAGAACTGAGTAGTAAACAAATGTTTTATCCTGTTCAAAATTGTATGGATGATCCGGCAGTAGCAGTGTATTATTGTGTTGTGTTTCAGTACACAAAAGGCCAACAAACAAAGGGAAAATGTTTAGCTATTTACTCCTGTCTGTTTTTCCCTCACATCCCCTTACCTAGGTAGGCTGGCTTTAATTATGTTTGATACATCCTCCTAGATGGAGTACAGATACGGATACAAGTGACTTTCTGTAGCAGGTTGGGAAAGCGTTTTAGCTCACCCTAACCCTTTTCATATGCTTAGCCTAATTATCCTAACCTGGTACACTAATTCTCCTAACCTGCTGCTTAAGTTCTCCTAACCTGCTACGAAAAAGTGACTTTCGTCGGTAGCTGTATACCATCTAGTGAAAACCGCTGTTTGCTGCTCTTCAAGAGAAATGCACTGTAGGCAGCAGGGCATGAAAGAGAAACAAGCTCCTCCCCCAGGAGAAAAAGTGAACATGGCAGAATGAATGAAGCAGAAGGAACAGCCTAACATTACACCCTGGGTGTTGTGAATTCTCAGACTTGTACACTACGCGATAACAACAACACTGAACCTAATTCTATTAGAGAAGTGCATAAAATAACAGCACTTTATCTTTTTTTTGTGTTAAGAATTAGATCAGGAGGACTTTTAAAAAAGTGTATTAAAATGGATATGACTCATCTTCGAATAACAAAAAAAAACTCTAGTCTCAAGCATTGTGGAGAGCCTCCTTGACACAGAGAAGACCAGTCTCGGTTGAGTGACTCGTCTTGAAAGCCTGACTGGTTAGGGTCAAGAAGATGGCTCTGAGAACGATAACGAGAGAGTTGGTCAGAGACAGCACGCTCAAGTGTTTTGAGTGAAGACTTCGGTGGAACATGACCATCTGGGTAGGGGCTGAGTGGGTAGGGGCTGAGTGGGTAGGGGCTGAGTGGGTAGGGTTGGAGATGAAATGTCGAGAAAAGGAAACTGTGGAATGTGTGTGAACTGTGGAGGAGAACGTGCGTATGGAGAATGTGTTAATGGGGTTCAGTTAAAGGGATGTGGGGGCGCCCATAGTGTGACTTAAAGGGGTTGTGTAGTGATGAAATGACAGGTGGAATCGCAGCAGGTGAGGAGTGAGCATACAATAACATACACAGAAGCAGTGGAGGTAGTTCAAATGGACACAAGTGGGGCACATGGAAGAGTAGGAATTCTAGGACAAATTGCAATGCAAGTTGGGTGTGATGTAGGGAGAAGAATTGGGGAGAACACAAGACTGGTAGACATGAGAAAGGTTGCTACATTCATAACAGCAGCAATCAACTGAGCAGTAAGTGAGAAATCTAAGAATAAGAGTATTGGAATCATGACACATGACAGACATGGGAAAATGACCTCAAAAATGTGAGTGATGTTCTTGATCCTGACAGAGAAAATTTGCTAATGACTATTACATACTTTGTATTCTTCTATTGTGGGCCTCTAATACCCCTCCTACATTTAAAATGTGGATTGACCAGATTGTTGACTTTCTCCCTCTTGAAAAGCTCATTTACTGTATAACCTCCACAAGAGACAGCCCAAGTTTGATAGACTCTGGTCTCCACTATTCAACTATATTTCAAACTGGACAGAGTGAACGGGGTGACTAGGGAAATGTGCAGATACATGTTGTGTAAGGTACTGTAAAATCTAAAAACTCATTCTTTGCTCGTCGTCTCAGCGAAGGCTAGAAATAGTTACTAAGAACCTTGATTGTGTTGCTGCAAGTTTTATATATGTTTTTTTTTTATTATTTAAAAAAATAATTTGTGAGTACGTGTAGGTATGTAGGATATGTGTGTGTGTATGGGTGTGAATTTATGTATGTATATGTGTACGTATGTGTATGTGTGTGTATATAGATATGTGTATATATGTGTGTGTATATAGATATGTGTATATATGTGTATGTATATATATATGTGTATATATGTGTGTGTATATAGATATGTGTATATATGTGTATGTGTGTGTATATAGATATGTGTATATATGTGTATGTGTGTGTATATAGATATGTGTATATATGTGTATGTATGTGTATATAGATATGTGTATATATGTGTATGTGTATGTGTGTGTATATAGATATATGTGTATGTGTGTGTATATGATATGTGTATATATGTGTATGTGTGTGTATATAGATATGTGTATATATGTGTATGTGTGTGTATATAGATATGTGTATATATGTGTATGTGTGTGTATATAGATATGTGTATATATGTGTATGTGTGTGTATATAGATATGTGTATATATGTGTATGTGTGTGTATATAGATATGTGTATATATGTGTATGTGTGTGTATATAGATATGTGTATATATGTGTATGTGTGTGTATATAGATATGTGTATATATGTGTATGTGTGTGTATATAGATATGTGTATATATGTGTATGTGTGTGTATATAGATGTGTGTGTATATAGTGTGTATATATGTGTATGTGTGTGTATATAGATATGTGTATATATGTGTATATAGATATGTGTATATATGTGTATGTGTGTGTATATAGATATGTGTATATATGTGTATGTGTGTGTATATAGATATGTGTATATATGTGTATGTGTGTGTATATAGATATGTGTATATATGTGTATGTGTGTGTATATAGATATGTGTATATATGTGTATGTGTGTGTATATAGATATGTGTATATATGTGTATGTGTGTGTATATAGATATGTGTATATATGTGTATGTGTGTGTATATAGATATGTGTATATATGTGTATGTGTGTGTATATAGATATGTGTATATATGTGTATGTGTGTGTATATAGATATGTGTATATATGTGTATGTATGTGTATATAGATATGTGTATATATGTGTATGTGTGTGTATATAGATATGTGTATATATGTGTATGTGTGTGTATATAGATATGTGTATATATGTGTATGTGTGTGTATATAGATATGTGTATATATGTGTGTGTATATAGATATGTGTATATATGTGTATATATGTGTATGTGTGTGTATATAGATATGATATATGTGTATGTGTGTGTATATAGATATGTGTATATATGTGTGTGTGTATATAGATATGTGTATATATGTGTGTGTATATAGATATGTGTATATATGTGTATGTGTGTGTATATAGATATGTATATATGTGTATGTGTGTGTATATAGATATATGTGTATGTGTGTATATAGATATGTATATATGTGTATGTGTGTGTATATAGATATGTGTATATATGTGTATGTGTATATAGTATGTGTGTGTATATAGATATGTGTATATATGTGTATGTGTATATAGATATGTGTATATATGTGTATGTGTGTATATATGTGTATATAGATATGTGTATATATGTGTATGTATGTGTATATAGATATGTGTATATGTGTATGTGTGTGTATATAGTGTATATATGTGTATGTGTGTGTGTATATATGTGTATATATGTGTATGTGTGTGTATATAGATATGTGTATATATGTGTATGTATATAGTATATATATGTGTATATATGTGTATGTGTGTGTATATAGATATGTGTATATATGTGTATGTATATATATATGTGTATATATGTGTATGTGTGTGTATATAGATATGTGTATATATGTGTATGTATGTGTATATATATGTGTATATATGTGTATGTGTGTATATAGATATGTGTATATATGTGTATGTGTGTGTATATATATATGTGTATATATGTGTATGTATATATATATGTGTATGTGTGTGTATATAGATATGTGTATATATGTGTATGTATATATATATGTGTATATATGTATGTATATATGTGTATGTGTGTGTGTGTGTATATAGATATGTGTATATATGTGTGTGTATATAGATATGTGTATATATGTGTATGTATATATATATGTGTATATATGTGTATGTATATATATATGTGTATATGTGTATATATGTGTATGTGTGTGTATATATAGATATGATATATGTGTATATATGTGTATGTGTATATAGATATGTGTATATATGTGTATGTGTGTGTATATAGATATGTGTATATATGTGTATGTGTGTGTATATAGATATGTGTATATATGTGTATGTGTGTGTATATATATGTGTATATATGTGTATGTGTGTGTATATAGATATGTGTATATATGTGTATGTGTGTGTATATAGATATGTGTATATATGTGTATGTGTGTGTATATAGATATGTGTATATATGTGTATGTGTGTGTATATAGATATGTGTATATATGTGTATGTGTGTGTATATAGATATGTGTATATATGTGTATGTGTGTGTATATAGATATGTGTATATATGTGTATGTGTGTGTATATAGATATGTGTATATATGTGTATGTATATATATATGTGTATATATGTGTATGTATATATATATGTGTATGTGTGTGTATATAGATATGTGTATATATGTGTATGTATATATATATGTGTATATATGTGTATGTATATATATATGTGTATATATGTGTATATATGTGTATGTGTGTGTATATAGATATGTGTATATATGTGTATGTGTGTGTATATAGATATGTGTATATATGTGTATGTGTGTGTATATAGATATGTGTATATATGTGTATGTGTGTGTATATAGATATGTGTATATATGTGTATGTGTGTGTATATAGATATGTGTATATATGTGTATGTATATATATGTATACACCAAAAAAACAACGTATTTTTTATTTTATTTTATTTTAAAAATCTTTTATTTTAGTTGTATTTTTAAAATTATTATTATTATATGTTTCAACTTCTTTTTTTTTAAGCCTGTCACATCTGTAAATGTGGAATGTGTTTTGTTGGTTGATTGCAAAACAAAACTTAATAAAACTTTAAACTGAAAAAAAGAATGTGAGAGATGACCTCAAGAATGTGAGAGATGACCTCAAGAATGTGAGAGATGACCTCAAGAATGTGAGAGATTACCTCAAGAATGTGATTACCTGGAAGCAGTCCAGCCAGGAATCATATCTGGGTTCATTTTCATAATGGTGTTAATCCTCCAATGGAACGCAGACAAGAGTTTCTTGAGGATTTACCAGCTAAACCAGATGTGATATGTCTCCTGGAGACATGGCTTAAACCTACTCAAGATTTTGTAATACAAGGTTACGTTGCAGTCCGTAGAGATAGGGTGGCAGGGGGACTGTTTTATACCTTTATAAAGCAGGAGATCCCATATAGGCTTGTTGAGTAGCAGTATGTAGTGCTAGAAGTGTGGTTGGGAGGGGGGAATCTGGTAAGAGTGAACTTTCCAACCTGTGTAAGAGACCACAGTTGATGGTCCTTCGGAGTGTAGAAGGTCAAGATAGGAGACAGGTGATGTGATGTGGTGTGGGGACTTTAACCCTCTAAATTCTAAGCCCTGTCTAAGCTGTGGGAGGGGGGTTCTACTTAGCTAACATATGGAATTGTTTTAAGATGGTCATACCAAGGATAATTTAGTCATTTGATTTTAGGGTTAGGGTTATAAAATAAAAACATTATTTGATGAAACATTGAATTTGGCATTACTGCTATTAGCCAATAGAAATGCATTGAACAACAACCAAAAGGTTCTTTTAAAGTGTCCTATATCAGAAAGATCATGAAACATGATTATTTATTTCTTACATGAACATATTGATACCCTTATTTTCGGCACTAAACTATCTCCGTATATACTTCCATTCACTTGTAAACTGGTACCAGGGACCTTCAGATGAGTCTTGTGTGGCTTGTAGGCATCCCAGAGCAAAACAAACGACATGTACCTGTTTGTGAGAGGGGTCATATTAGTGTGTAGGCCAAACTGTTTGGACTCTACGGGCGTTTTCGAGAGAAGACCGATTTTCATGATGTTTCGCTTTAGTGCAACAATAGCGCAGCCACCTTTCACCACAGATGCAGAAGGGCCATATTGGCAGATGCTGTGGATTGAGACCCAGACAGACCGAATTTGATGGGGATTTTTGTATTATGTTCATTTGATTTCCGTGGCTCCGCAGAAATGAGAGGCTTAAGGGTTTGGAGTTCAGCCCCTCTGTGGTTCTTCCTGCTATCCTTGGTTGCTCCCTTGGCCAATGATAAACCTAGGCTGCTACCCATGGGTACGGGGGAAAAGGAGGAAGGCAGGTGATACCCATGGGTACAGGAAGGAGAAGGAGAAGGAGGAAGGCAGTTCCTTGGTGGACTGAAGAGTGCAAAGAAGCTGTGAAGAGTAGGAACGGGGCTTTCAGGATGTTGATAAGATCCCATAACTACCAGCGCTTAGTACAGTATAAACAAGCTCAAGCAGTAGTAAGAAAGACCATGAGGACAACTAAGAGGGACTATTGATGTCAGTTCTGTGGAAACATAGGGACGACTACTCTTGTGGAAGAGGGATAATTAAGAAGATGAGTGGGGTCAGACGAGATTGGGATCTCCCTGTGCTGAAAAGTGGGGAGACTGTTGCAGTGAGAGACATGGAGAAGGTAGAGGTGTGCAGCTCCAGTACTGGGTCTAGTCAGTCATATGGAAGGCCCAGGCAAATAAGGAGGTGTTGGTAGCCATTTTCTTTGATGTAGAGAAGGCCTATGATATGATGTTGAAGGAGGGCCTGCTTATCAAACTGGATAGCATGGGGGATGGAGAAAGGGTTTTTAACTGGATAAATTACTTTATTTTTGGACAATCAATACAAGTGAGGGTGGGAGCTCTATGTCAGAAGGTTACAAGGTAGAAAGTGGTAACTCCCAGGGAAGTGTCATTTGTTGTTTGCTTACCGCCCCCAATAGGTCCACAGACAATGCAATCGCCATCAGACTGCACACTGCCATATCCCATCTGGACAAGAGGAATACCTATGTAAGAATGTTGTTCATTGACTATAGCTCAGTATTCAACACCATAGTACCTTCTAAGCTCATCATTAAGCTTGAGGCCCTGGGTCTGAACCCCTTCCTGTGCAACTGGCTCCTTGACTTCCTGACGGGCCGCCCCATGGTGGTGAAGGTAGGAAACAACACCTCCACAAGGTAGGAAACAACACCTCCACTTCGCTAACCCTCAACACTGGGCCCCAACAAGGGTGCATGCTCAGCCCCCTCCTGTACTCCTTGTTCACCCATGACTGCGTGGCCAAGCACGCCTCCAACTCAATCATCAAGTTTGTAGACAACTCAACAGTTGTAGGCTTGATTACCAACAATGACGAGACAGCCTACAGGAAGGAGGTGAGGGCTCCGGGAGTGTGGTGCCAGGAAAATAACCTCTCACTCAATGTCAGCAAAACATAGGAGATGATTGTGGATTTCAGGAAACAGCAGAGGGAGCACCCCCCTATCTACATCAACAGGACCGCAGTGGAGAAGGTGGAAAGCTTTAAGTTCCTCAGCGTACACATCACTGACAAACTGAAATGGTCCACCCACACAGACAGTGAGGTGAAGAAGACGCAACAGTGCGTCTTCAACCTCAGGAGACTGAAGAAATTTGGCTTGGCACCTAAAACCTTAACAAACTTTTGCAGATTCACAAATAAGAGCATCCTACCGGGCTGTATCACCGCTTGGTACGGCAACTGCACCTCCTGCAACCGCAGGGCTCTCCAGAGGGTGGTGCGGTCTGCCCAACGCATCACCGGGGGCAAACTACCTACCCACCAGGACACCTACAGCACCCGATGTCACAGGAAGGCCAAAAAGATCAACAAGGACACAACCACCCGAGCCACTGCCTGTTCACCCTGCTATCATCCAGAAGGCGTGGTCAGTACAGGTGCATCAAAGCTGGGACTGAGAGACTGAAAAACAGCTTCTATATCAAGGCCATCAGACTGTTCAATAGCCATCACTAGCACATAGACTGCTGCCTATATACAGACTTAAAATCACTGGCCACTTTAATAAATGGAACACTAGTCATTTTAATAATGTTTACATATCTTGCATTACTCATCTCATATGTATATACTGTATTCCATACTATTCTACTGTATCTTAGTCTATGCCGCTCTGACATTGCTTGTTCATTTATTGATTTATTCTTAATTACATTCTTTTACTTAGATATGTGTGTATTGGGTATATGTTGTGAAATTGTTAGATATTACTTGTTAGAAATCACTGCACTGTCGGAGCTAGAAACACCTACATTTCTCTACACCCGCAATAACATCTGCTAAACATGTGTATGTGACCAATTAACATTTGATTTGATTTTCATTTAACCATTTTTCTGTCCTGTTAAACATTCAAAATGTAACAAGTACTTTTGGGTGTCAGGGAAAATGTATGGAGTAAAATGTACATTATTTTCATCAGGAATGTAGTGGAGTAAAATAAAAAGTTTTCAAAAATATAAATATTAAAGTAATGTACATATATCCCCCCAAAACGACTCAGGTAGCTCTTTAAAGTATTTTTACTTAAGTAATTTACACCACTGATTCTCCCAGGTGAGACCAGAAATTGGGAGGTCGTTGTTTGCGGCTGACGGGACGTTGTGGAAGAGAGGGATAAATAGTCCCCATACAGCCGGGAGTGTTCAAGAAGCGATCAGTGAAGCTGAGCAGTGGTCCCTCAGGTGCAGCTTCAAGTTCTCAGTTGAGAAAATACAGACTTAGTTTTTTTTACTAGAAGGAAGGCTGGAGAGGAAATATGCCTGAAGCTGTATGAAAGGAATCTGAATAGAGTTGCATTGTTTAGGTCCCTGGGGTCCCTCTGGTTTAACACTCCAATGACATGGGCAGAGAATATTAACAGAGTAGTTGTTAGAGGAAGGACAATATTGAATGTTATTCATTGCCGGTTAGGAGTGGAGTGGAGGGCGGATAGGATGGTGTTGAATACGTTATATATAGCGCTATCAAGGTCAACACTGGACTGTGGTAGTGTAGCATGTGGATCAGCAGCGCCCGACATCTTTACAAAAAGCTAGATGTAATCAAAGGCTCACGCTCTAAGAATATGTTGTGGAACAGTCAGGACCTCCCCGTTGGCAGTGCTGCAGGTAGAGTTGGGAGAGATGCTGTTAAAGTTAAGAAGACAACATCTAACCATGACATATTGGGTAAATCTACAAGGTCACACATCCTACAAGGAGGAATTCAGCCCCTCTGTGGCTCTTCCTGCTATCCCACCTTGGTTCCTCCCTCGACCAATGATAAGCCTAGGGTTGCTTGAGAGGGTAATAGCTGGTGAGGAAGGAGTGGATCCAGTAAATGTTGTAAGTGAACATTTAAGAACTCAGTACTATGCTGTCTTGGATATATTCACTGATGGATCTCAGGACTCTAAAACAGGGAAGACAGGTGCAGCTTTTAGTGTTCCTGAGTTTAAGGTGGCAGTGACAAAAATCTGCATACATAATGGGGTTGCTGGCCATACACTTGGCTGCTGAGTGGGTGGAGGAGGTGAGGCCAGACAGGGAAGTCATCTTCTCTGACTCATGTGCTGCACTGATGAGCTTAAATTCATTTGTGTCACAGAGCAGACAATATGCATTGTATATGATTTTTGCCCATTTATAGGGTGAGACAGGTGGGGGCATTTGCGATGTTCCTCTGGGTACCAGCTCATGTGGGAGTAGAGGGGAATGAGGAGGTGGATGTTCTCGTCAAGCAGCCTCTCAAATATCCTAGTGTTGAGATGGAAATCAGTAAAGCAGAAGCCAAGGGATTAATGAGAACAATGGTTAAAAACAAATGGCTAGAGTTGTGGAACAGGGAGGGAAAGGGAACACACCCGTATAAGATTGAGGGAAAGGTGGGGGCAGAGATGTCCTCAGGTCAAGAGAGAAGGGAGGAAAGTGTAATTACAAGGCTGAGACTGGGACACACAATGCTCAACAGGACATTGAAATGGGTAGGAAAACAGACTGGGAGGTGTGATCTCTGTCAGGAGGAGATGGAGACAGTTGAACATGTCTTATTTCAGTGCCAGCAATATGGGAGGGAAAAGGATAGGAGTAATGGTGTTGAAGAGCCAAGTGTAAGTGAACTGCTGAGAAAATCTTCAGGGGATATCATATTTCACTATCTATTACGTTTCCTTAAGGAGACGAGGATAATGGGTTGGATTTAGACCTTCCCCGTCTCTGGTCCACACTATTCACTTATCTTAAAGTTGGTTGCCAACCATCATATAAAAACCACAGAAGAAGGGGTGAGCGAGTAGCTTCCTGGGAGGGGTAGGGTACATAGCTGCCTGGGAGGGGTAGGGTACATAGCTGCCTGGGAGGGGTAGGGTACATAGCTGCCTGGAAGGGTGGGGTAAATAGCTTCCTGGGAGGGGTAGGGTACATAGCTGCCTGGGAGGGGTGGGGTAAATAGCTTCCTGGGAGGGTGGGGTACATAGCTGCCTGGGAGGGGTAGGGTACATAGCTGCCTGGGAGGGGTAGGGTACATAGCTGCCTGGGAGGGTGGGGTAGATAGCTTCCTGGGAGGGGTAGGGTACATAGCTGCCTGGGAGGGGTAGGGTACATAGCTGCCTGGGAGGGGTAGGGTAAATAGCTGCCTGGGAGGGGTAGGGTACATAGCTTCCTGGAAGGGCTAGGGTAAAAAGCTGCCTGGGAGGGGTAGGGTACATAGCTGCCTGGGAGGGGTAGGGTACATAGCTGCCTGGGAGGGGTAGGGTACATAGCTGCCTGGGAGCGGTAGGGTAAATAGCTTCCTGGGAGGGGTAGGGTACATAGCTGCCTGGGAGGGGTAGGGTACATAGCTTCCTGGGAGGGGTGGGGTAAATAGCTGCCTGGGATGGTACAGTGGCTTGCGAAAGTATTCACCCCCTTGGCATTTTGTTGCCTTACAACCTGGAATTAAACATTTTGGGGGGTTTGTATCACTTGATTTACACAACATCCCTACCACTTTGAAGATGCAAAATATTGTTTTATTGTGAAACAAACAAGAAATAACACAGAAAAATAGAAAACTTTAGCATGCATAACTATTCACCCCCCCAAAGTCAATACTTTGCAGAGCCACCTTTTGCAACAATTACAGCTACAAGTCTCTTGGGGTATGTCTCTATAAGCTTGGCACATCTAACCACTGGGATCTTTTCCCATTCTTCAAGGCAAAATTGCTCCAGCTCCTTCAAGTTGGATGGGTTCCGCTGGTGTACAGCAATCTTTAAGTCATACCACAGATTCTCAATTGGATTGATATCTGGGATTTGACTAGGCCATTCCAAGACATTTAAATGTTTCTCCTTAAAGGTCTCGAGTGGTGCTTTAGCAGTATGCTTAGGGTCATTGTCCTGCTGGAAGGTGAACCTTTGTCTCAGTCTCAAATCTCTGAAACAGGTTTCCCTCAAGAATTTCCCTGTATTTAGCGCCATCCATCATTCCTTCAATTCTTACCAGTTTCCAAGTCCCTAGTCTAATCTGACCAGAGTATCTTGTTCCATATGTTTGGGGAAAGCCCAGCTCTGTGGAGTGTACGGACTAAAGTGGTCCTATGGACATGCACTTCAATCTCCGCTGTGAAGATTTGCAGCTCCTTCAGGGTTATCTTTGATCTCTTTGTTGCCTCTCTGATTAATGCCCTCCTTGCCTGGTCCGTGAGTTTTGGTGGGCGGCCCTCACTTGGCAGGTTTGTTGTGGTGCCCTATTCTTTCCATTTTTTAATAATGAATTTAATGGTGCTCTGTGGGATGTTCAAAGTTTCTGATGTTTTTTTATATCCCAACCCTGATCTGTACTTCTCCACAACTTTGTCCTTGACCTGTTTGGAGAGCTCTTTGGTCTTCATGCTGCTCCTTGCTTGGTGGTTCCTCTTGCTTAGTCGTGTTGCAGACTCTGGGGCCTTTCAGAACAGGTGTATATGCAAAGAAAATGCTAAAATGTGGCAAACAAATTAACTTCATTTCCTGAATACAAAGCGTTATATTTGGGCCAAATTCAACACAACACATCACTGAGTACTAGTTTTCATATTTTCAAACATGGTGGTGGCTGCATCATGTTATGGGTATACTTGTCATCTGCATGGACTCAGGAGCTTCCAACAGACACTGGGAGACAAATTCACCTTTCTGCAGGACAATTACCTAAAACACAAGGCCAAATCTACACTGGAGTTGCTTACCAAGATGACAGTGAATGTTCCTGAGTAGCCTAGTTACAGTTTTGACTTAAATCTATGGCAAGCACTGAACATGGTTTTCTAGCAATGATCAAAAACCAACTTGACAGATGATGAAGAATTTAAAAAATGAATAATGTACAAATATTGCACAATCCAGGTGTGCAAAGCCCTCGGTGACTTGCTCAGAAAGACTCACAGCTGTAATCACTGGCAAAGGGGATTCTAACATGTATTGCCTCAGGGGTGTGCATTCTTATTTAAATGACATATTTCTGTATTTAATTTTTAATAAATTAGCAAAACAATTTACAAACATGTTTTCACTTTGTCATTATGGGGTATTGGGTGAGAGATGATACTTTTTTGTATCAGTTTTGAATTCAGGCTGTAACACAAGAAAATGTGGAATAAGTCAAGGGGTATGAATAATTTCTGAAGGCAATGTAGCAACCTGGGATGGGTGGGAAAGTATGTAAAGGAACTCTCAAGGTGTGGTGTAGGATCTGGTACCCAGTATATACTGTGTGGGTGTGACGCTGCAGATCTAGCAGTCAATGCCTTAAGGTGATAAATATAAAGGAATGTTGTTTTGTGAAATAGTGTTTATGATAAACATGAAGTTCAATGTGTCATGTGATAACAGTGGTCGTGTTACAACCTCGAAGAGTGTAAAACTGAAAACAAAGAACAGAATTAAAGCAAAAGTGTTAATGTGACGTCTCAGTCAGATATCTAAGACTGTAACCGTCACTTTGGGCACAAACATGCTGCTACAGGCCACATTCTTCCTGGAACAGTTTAGGACAAGAGGATTGTAATATCCCATAGCTCTTTCCATAAATGACTGGAAGTGAATGTTAAAGTTCGCCATCAAAGTGGAAAATAAACATAATTATCGTGAATTTCAGCGAACTACTCATCAAACTCAAAACGGTTTTACTGTCATTCTACTATTACAGTCTTTCAAAAAATCTGTCAATGTGCCCTTGAGCAAGGCACTTAACCCTGATTTGCTCCAGGGCAGCCGTAGTTATATGGCTAACTCTCTAAAACAACACATTTCACTGCACCTATCTGGTGTTCCACAATCCATTCAAAACTAAATCTATCAATGAATACATAGAATCCAGCAATTGCGCTTGTCCCATGAATTTGTATATTTTCGAATGCTTCAACATGGAATTATTATGCTGTCTTAACCTATATGTCTTCAAACTAGGAACAGAGCACATCTCCCTCCCTAGCTGTTTCAGGGAGTGTGCCTCTGCTATGCAGCACTCCCTCCCAACATGCCAGTGACCCATTACATCTGTTTTCACACACAGCTCCTTACCTGGTTTCCCTAAACCCAAGCTTCACAGCCCACAAAGAGTTGTCGAAACCCAGACAGAGGAATGTACATGTAGATCTGTAGCTTCAATTCAAAGTCTATTCCACGTTGGTTCAACGTAATTCCATTAAAATGACACGGAGACAACGCTGATTCAACCAGTGTGTGCCAATCAAATAATCTAATGGTTACATTAGACATTAGACTAAAGACAATTTCGGGTTGAGTCAACATATGCAGCATCTAGCATGAATAAGATCTCTGCAAATGCAAAAACCTTACCTTTAAAAGCCACATTGTTGACAATCTGCTGTTGGATTGAAGGACAAGAGCAGAAATTATTACGGGACATGAAGATGACAGATTGCTTCAATATAAATATCAGATAAGTACTCAGATAAGATAAGATAAGATAGACAGATAAGTAAAAAGATTCAAATACAGGCGTGCAGACAGGCCGTTGAGTTGGTATGCGACTGGACAGACAAATCTAACGTGAAGATTGAAATGTTCCCTTTATCAAATACTTTGCTTTCACTTTCGACATTAGTAATCTATGTTGGTGAACCTGTGAAGGAAACAGAAGATATTCACTGTTTCTCTCACTCTGACTCACCTGGAGACCGTGTGTTAACAGCCCAGTTGTTTTTCAGCCGTCTCTTTCAGCCATGACACTCTGACATGACTGAATAATGCAAGTAAAGTGGTGTAAAAACAGTAGTACTGATATGACTGCTATAGAGCCAGGGCTTCAGGTTTCTTCTGTTTCACACAGCAGCAGTGTGGTAGTGTAGAGGATGGGGGGGGGGGACTATACAGCGAGGACTCCAGCAGTCTTTACCTGAATTGCCCTCCTGTGGATTGCTCCTGTGGTGGTCTTTCAGCGCACTGTGGAGCAGAGCTGCCTGAGTGGTTTCTCTCACTCACACACTCCTCAGCTCTTTCTGTCTCCATCTGCCCCCCTCTCTCTCTCTCTCTCTGTCTCTGTATCTGTCTCTGTCTCTCTCTCTCTCTCTCTCTCTCTCTCTCTCTCTCTCTCTCTCTGTCTCTCTCTCTGTATCTGTCTCTGTCTCTGTCTCTCTCTCTCTCTCTCTCTCTCTCTCTCTCTCTCTCTCTCTGTCTCTGTCTCTGTCTCTCTCTCTCTCTCTCTCTCTCTGTCTCTCTCTCTATCTGTCTCTGTCTCTGTCTCTCTCTCTCTCTCTCTCTCTCTCTCTCTGTCTCTCTCTCTGTATCTGTCTCTGTCTCTCTCTCTCTCTCTCTCTCTCTCTCTCTCTGTCTCTCTCTCTGTATCTGTCTCTGTCTCTGTCTCTCTCTCTGTCTCTCTCTCTCTCTCTCTCTCTCTCTCTCTGTCTCTGTATCTGTCTCTGTCTCTGTCTCTCTCTCTGTGTCTCTCTCTCTCTCTCTCTCTCTCTCTCTCTCTCTCTCTGTCTCTGTCTCTGTCTCTGTCTCTGTCTCTGTCTCTCTCTCTGTCTCTCTCTCTCTCTCTCTCTGTCTCTGTATCTGTCTCTGTCTCTGTCTCTGTCTCTCTCTCTCTCTCTCTCTCTCTCTCTCTCTCTCTCTCTCTGTCTCTCTCTCTGTATCTGTCTCTGTCTCTCTCTCTCTCTCTCTCTCTCTGTCTCTCTCTCTGTATCTGTCTCTGTCTCTGTCTCTCTCTCTGTCTCTCTCTCTCTCTGTCTCTCTCTCTCTCTGTCTCTGTATCTGTCTCTGTCTCTGTCTCTCTCTCTGTCTCTCTCTCTCTCTCTCTCTCTCTCTCTCTGTCTCTGTATCTGTCTCTGTCTCTCTCTCTCTCTCTCTCTCTGTCTCTCTCTCTCTCTCTGTCTCTGTATCTGTCTCTGTCTCTCTCTCTCTCTCTCTCTCTGTCTCTCTCTCTGTATCTGTCTCTCTCTCTCTCTCTCTCTCTCTCTCTGTCTCTCTCTCTGTATCTGTCTCTGTCTCTGTCTCTCTCTCTCTCTCTCTCTCTCTCTCTCTCTCTGTCTCTCTCTCTCTCTCTCTCTCTCTCTCTCTCTCTGTCTCTCTCTCTGTATCTGTCTCTGTCTCTCTCTCTCTCTCTCTCTCTCTCTGTCTCTGTCTCTGTCTCTCTCTCTCTCTCTCTCTCTCTCTCTCTCTCTCTCTGTCTCTGTCTCTGTCTCTGTCTCTCTCTCTCTCTTTCTGTCTCTGTCTCTGTCTCTGTCTCTCCCTCTCTCTCTCTCTCTGTCTCTCTCTGTATCTGTCTCTGTCTCTCTCTCTCTCTCTCTCTCTCTCTCTCTCCCCCCCCCTCCCTCTCTCCCTCTCTGTTTAAATGAGGGGCTCCCCTGGTTCCATTCTTTTTTAGAAAATGTAATTAAATGAATAATTTTATTTAACCCTTATTTTGCCAGGTAAGTTGACTGAGAACACATGCTCATTTACAGCAACAACTTGAGGAATAGTTTACAGGGATGATTAGGTGGCCATGATGGTATGAGGGCTAAATTTTGCCAGGACAGCACAGTTAACACCTCTATTCATATGATTAGTTCCATGGGATCTTTTGTGACAACAGGGAGTCAGGACACCGTTTAATGCCCCATTGGAAAGACGGCACCCTACACAGGGCAATATCCCCAATCACTGCCCTGGGGCTTTGGATGTTTAAAAAAAAAAATTAGACCAGAGGAAAAAGTACTTCCTACTGGCCCTCCAACACCACTTCCAGCAGCATCTGGCCTCCCAACTAGGGACTGACCAGGACCAACTCTGCTTAACTTCAGAGGCAAGCCAGTATGTAGGGTGAGATGCTGCTGACTGATGAAGAAGAAGAATATTACATATATTACAACCATTACATGGTTACATATTACATTCACACTGGCCTACCAACCCTTTCTGCGGAAATCCATTGATTGCATTGCAGTCAAAACCTGCGTATTTGATCAACACGTATAACTGAACACATTGCAGAGAATCATTCGGTTAAGGTCCTTATTCTATTCTTACCACATAGGGCACCTCTGCTGATATGACCAAGCATGAAAAACAACATTGGCTGTGTGAGCGCTCCCCATCCTAACCACTGTTCTCAGAAATGAAGTCAAAGTGCAGAGTAAACCGACTGGGAGGAAGTGCAGGGAAGAGAATTGAACCTGTGATGTAGTCACAGCAGTAACTGACTGAAGGCTGGTCTCTTTGTCTACAGATGAAGGATCTTCATTTGACTGGAAATGTAAAATACGTAGTGTATTTGAGGTTTAAAAAGGCTTTTGAAGTTTGTAATTTCCACCTTGAAATTTCAGACTTGATTTTCCCTTCTAAAAACATTTATCAACCCCTACAAAAATGCATATCAATTATAATCTACACAATTATTCACATTTTCTATTGCTGAAGGATTATTTTTCTACTTTAGCAAACTGGCTCAAATGAAGATCCTCCATCTGTAACCCATGATGAGTGTGGGGCATTAGGGGCTTCAAATGATGAGGATTATTTCCTACGATGGATAATGGATACACTCTTAGAAAAAAGGGTTCCAAAAGGGTTATTCTGGTACCCCCATAGGAGAATCCTTTTGGGTTCCATGTAGAACCATATGTGGAAAGGGTTCTACATGGAACCAAAAAGGGTTCTTAAAAGGATTCTCCTATTGTGACTTTTTGGTTCTAGATAAAAAATAATAATAACAGAGTGTACCGTGTGACTAATAGCTGGAAGAAACCTGGAATAAAAACGACGCATTAATAGCAGTAAATGTGGTGTTTACTTTAATACGCCCTATCAGCACTGATGCACTGCTTAATGTCTCCTGTGGTGATTACTGGAAGAGGGGTTGTGGGAAATGTGCCAGCCGAGCAAGGCAGTCATACAGTGGAAGCTGCTGGCTTCCCAGAATACCTCAGCTCCTCATCACTCCCATGCACTAACCACAAACACAGCCTGATCCATATTCACCCTGAGTCAGAGAGCCTTTATAAACACCATCACTGTTATCACTGTATCTGACCAGCATCATCCTCCCACCATCCTCCTCCTCTAGTGGTTAGAGCGTTGGACTAGTAACCGAAAGGTTGCAAGTTCGAATCCCCGAGCTGACAAGCTACAAATCTGTCGTTCTGCCCCTGAACAGGCAGTTAACCCACTGTTCCTAGGTCGTCATTGAAAATAAGAATTTGTTCTTAACTGACTTGCCTAGTAAAATAAAGGTAATTATTTTTTATATTTGATCCCCCCATTGCTTTAGCTCTTGCTGGGTGTCTAGCCCTCGGTTCCTACCTCCTCCCTCATGCCTACAGATATGGCAGTGGCAGCGGCCACATAGGTGGGGGAGCTCCCCAGTCCGGCCCTGTCTGCCACAGGTGGATTCCATTCCTGGTAATTATATCAACCCACGAGAGGAGTTGGCCAGCTCTGTGGGAGACAGGGAACTATTCTGATTGGTTGACCCACCTCACACAGGGCCATAGCTGCTTCTCTGGGCGATATTGGACTCATCCCCTTGCTCCGTGATTCAGAGATGGAGTGAGGTATTGTCTCATGGTCGGAGACAGCAGTCATTCCCATATTAAACCCTTCCAGACAGGAAGTCAGAAGAGGAGAAGCACAGTGATGAGGAACACAGTGAATGATGGGAAAGATGGCTGGCCCAGACGTGATTTCAGACACACAAACCATGTGTGGTGAAGATGTTAAATACCAGCCTACAACATTTAAGGAACAAATGTGTTTATAATGAGTCTTCCCAACAATAGGCTTGGGACAGAAATTGTATTCTACCACAGTCATGTACTGCTGTGTGACAGTTTGTCTCCCTCTTTGTAATGATACATTTGGAGCTGTAAAGAAGTCTACAAGCTAGCCACCCTGGCGCTGTATAGAAGTCTACAAGCTAGCCACCCTGGCGCTGTATAGAAGTCTACAAGCTAGCCACCCTGGCACTGTATAGAAGTCTACAAGCTAGCCACCCTGGAGCTGTAAAGAAGTCTACAAGCTAGCCACCCTGGCGCTGTATAGAAATCTACAAGCTAGCCACCCTGGCGCTGTATAGAAGTCTACAAGTTAGCCACCCTGGCGCTGTATAGAAGTCTACAAGCTAGCCACCCTGGCGCTATATAGAAGTCTACAAGCTAGCCACCCTGGCGCTGTATAGAAGTCTACAAGCTAGCCACCCTGGCGCTGTATAGAAGTCTACAAGCTAGCCACCCTGGAGCTGTATAGAAGTCTACAAGCTAACCACCCTGGCACTGTATAGAAGTCTACAAGTTAGCCACCCTGGCGCTGTATAGAAATCTACAAGCTAGCCACCCTGGCGCTGTATAGAAGTCTACAAGTTAGCCACCCTGGCGCTGTATAGAAATCTACAAGCTAGCCACCCTGGCGCTGTATAGAAGTCTACAAGTTAGCCACCCTGGCGCTGTATAGAAGTCTACAAGTTAGCCGCCCTGGCACTGTATAGGAGTCTACAAGCTAGCCACCCTGGCGCTGTATAGAAATCTACAAGCTAGTCACCCTGGCGCTGTATAGAAGTCTACAAGTTAGCCACCCTGGCGCTGTATAGAAGTCTACAAGCTAGCCACCCTGGCGCTATATAGAAGTCTACAAGCTAGCCACCCTGGCGCTGTATAGAAGTCTACAAGCTAGCCACCCTGGCGCTGTATAGAAGTCTACAAGCTAGCCACCCTGGCGCTGTATAGAAGTCTACAAGCCATCCACCCTGGAGCTGTATAGAAGTCTACAAGCTAGCCACCCTGGCGCTGTATAGAAGTCTACAAGCTAGCCACCCTGGCGCTGTATAGAAGTCTACAAGCCATCCACCCTGGAGCTGTATAGAAATCTACAAGCTAGCCACCCTGGCGCTGTATAGAAGTCTACAAGTTAGCCACCCTGGCGCTATATAGAAGTCTACAAGCTAGCCACCCTGGCGCTGTATAGAAGTCTACAAGCTAGCCACCCTGGCGCTGTATAGACGTCTACAAGCTAGCCACCCTGGAGCTGTATAGAAGTCTACAAGCTAGCCACCCTGGCACTGTATAGAAGTCTACAAGTTAGCCACCCTGGCGCTGTATAGAAATCTACAAGCTAGCCACCCTGGCGCTGTATAGAAGTCTACAAGTTAGCCACCCTGGCGCTGTATAGAAATCTACAAGCTAGCCACCCTGGCGCTGTATAGAAGTCTACAAGTTAGCCACCCTGGCGCTGTATAGAAGTCTACAAGTTAGCCACCCTGGCACTGTATAGAAGTCTACAAGCTAGCCACCCTGGCGCTGTATAGAAATCTACAAGCTAGCCACCCTGGCGCTGTATAGAAGTCTACAAGTTAGCCACCCTGGCGCTGTATAGAAGTCTACAAGCTAGCCACCCTGGCGCTATATAGAAGTCTACAAGCTAGCCACCCTGGCGCTGTATAGAAGTCTACAAGCTAGCCACCCTGGCGCTGTATAGAAGTCTACAAGCTAGCCACCCTGGCGCTGTATAGAAGTCTACAAGCCATCCACCCTGGAGCTGTATAGAAGTCTACAAGCTAGCCACCCTGGCGCTGTATAGAAGTCTACAAGCTAGCCACCCTGGCGCTGTATAGAAGTCTACAAGCTAGCCACCCTGGCGCTGTATAGAAGTCTACAAGCCATCCACCCTGGAGCTGTATAGAAGTCTACACGCTAGCCACCCTGGCGCTGTATAGAAGTCTACAAGCTAGCCACCCTGGAGCTGTAAAGAAGTCTACAAGGCATCCACCCTGGAGCTGTATAGAAGTCTACAAGCCATCCACCCTGGAGCTGTATAGAAGTCTACAAGCTAGCCACCCTGGCGCTGTATAGAAGTCTACAAGCTAGCCACCCTGGCACTGTATAGAAGTCTACAAGCTAGCCACCCTGGAGCTGTAAAGAAGTCTACAAGCTAGCCACCCTGGCGCTGTATAGAAATCTACAAGCTAGCCACCCTGGCGCTGTATAGAAGTCTACAAGTTAGCCACCCTGGCGCTGTATAGAAGTCTACAAGCTAGCCACCCTGGCGCTATATAGAAGTCTACAAGCTAGCCACCCTGGCGCTGTATAGAAGTCTACAAGCTAGCCACCCTGGCGCTGTATAGAAGTCTACAAGCTAGCCACCCTGGAGCTGTATAGAAGTCTACAAGCTAGCCACCCTGGCGCTGTATAGAAGTCTACAAGTTAGCCACCCTGGCGCTGTATAGAAATCTACAAGCTAGCCACCCTGGCGCTGTATAGAAGTCTACAAGTTAGCCACCCTGGCGCTGTATAGAAATCTACAAGCTAGCCACCCTGGCGCTGTATAGAAGTCTACAAGTTAGCCACCCTGGCGCTGTATAGAAGTCTACAAGTTAGCCACCCTGGCACTGTATAGAAGTCTACAAGCTAGCCACCCTGGCGCTGTATAGAAATCTACAAGCTAGCCACCCTGGCGCTGTATAGAAGTCTACAAGTTAGCCACCCTGGCGCTGTATAGAAGTCTACAAGCTAGCCACCCTGGCGCTATATAGAAGTCTACAAGCTAGCCACCCTGGCGCTGTATAGAAGTCTACAAGCTAGCCACCCTGGCGCTGTATAGAAGTCTACAAGCTAGCCACCCTGGCGCTGTATAGAAGTCTACAAGCCATCCACCCTGGAGCTGTATAGAAGTCTACAAGCTAGCCACCCTGGCGCTGTATAGAAGTCTACAAGCTAGCCACCCTGGCGCTGTATAGAAGTCTACAAGCCATCCACCCTGGAGCTGTATAGAAGTCTACAAGCTAGCCACCCTGGCGCTGTATAGAAGTCTACAAGCTAGCCACCCTGGAGCTGTAAAGAAGTCTACAAGCCATCCACCCTGGAGCTGTATAGAAGTCTACAAGCTAGCCACCCTGGAGCTGTAAAGAAGTCTACAAGCCATCCACCCTGGCGCTGTATAGAAGTCTACAAGCCATCCACCCTGGAGCTGTATAGAAGTCTACAAGCTAGCCACCCTGGCGCTGTATAGAAGTCTACAAGCTAGCCACCCTGGAGCTGTAAAGAAGTCTACAAGCTAGCCACCCTGGCGCTGTATAGAAGTCTACAAGCTAGCCACCCTGGCACTGTATAGAAGTCTACAAGCTAGCCACCCTGGCGCTGTATAGAAGTCTACAAGCTAGCCACCCTGACTGACATGGTTGTGATATCCTCAGTTGAACTTTACTTCACCTTTGACAGGTTTGCAACTCAAAAGACTCATTTTTCCCCCTCAGAAACTGAAATAAGCTGAGTGTTTTGGTTCATGGAATGTTTGTTATGCATCACGATGACGGGGGTCATTCAATGGTGACGAATACGATAAATATGGACAATAGAAATCACTGAGATCTGATATAGACAGGATCCTATAATCCATCACAATTTGCTACTGTATACTTTGTACTGTATTTGAGTCACTGAATTGCATCTCGTCTTTATTTCTGGTGTCATTGTGGTCTGACTGCAGTAGTGTTGTTTGGGTGGATGGATTTCTCTGGCTCGGTTACTCAGTGGACTTTCCAGGAAGACTCGTCACGCACCCTGGCTGTCTATGACTCTCCCCCACCAACGGCTAACCTCCCAGGGGAAGGATGTGGACGGACAAATCAGGCGGTGACAAATGCTTCCTCCAGTGTCTGTCACTTTCATTTGGGAAAACAGATTTTCAAGTCAAGTTTTGCTGGGTTTCACTAATAGACTCCAGATGGAAAGCGCATTGCTCTGGGTAAATACACCAAAGCAGCTCCTTTACAGCTCTGCGTTCATCAGTATACCCAGAGTAAGAAGTCGTATATCTACTGTCCATCCACATTAACAGCAGTAATAGTTATTCACAACCAACGCTATGAATTTGAATAGGTCTACAGTAATGTCAACTGGGTTTGATGTACAGTATGAGAGAGTATTGTTTTCTACCTGTGGCTTCATCATAACAGATTAAATATGAGGAAAGTCAGTGACAGAAAGGGAATATGTTGGCATGAATCTAGCATAATGATCTACTCCCTTGGGTATACAAAGAGATCTCCTCTCTGTACAGAGGTAATGAGACCAGAATGTTGTGACAACAAATTCCGACACAACATTGTATAGGCCTAACTGAATCTACTGATTTGACAACCTGCCTACTGGTGCACATTCACATATACAGACCAGGCATAGCGCAGCTGCCAGCTGCTGGGGCTGTGAAGATTCTGGAACGTTCAAGACATGGCCGCTCCATCATCATCATTATAGCTTCATAGTCGGAGTGTCTTATGAATAATGAAATGTTAGTTGCAGCAGGGATTGTGATTCCCCTTCCTCCATGCACAGCTTACCACCAAATAACTCCCAAACTATCACATACAAACAACCTACAGTTATGCATACTAACAAGACCCACTGCCTTCCTCCACTTTAAATGCAGTCTGTCATAACCAGGATCCCATTTTCCCACACAAGGTAAGTAATTGCAATTGAAAGTGCAACACGCATCCACTGAAATGTCAAGACTCGAGATGATGAGGTGAGTAAATCCCCCTAAGCAACATTATCAGCACCTGTGTTGGACTGAAATCAATGATCTTTGACTGGGGATAATAATAATCGAATTGCACTTTGACCTTTTGACAGGCACTCAGTGATAAAGAGATAGACGTGGGGGCATTAATGCCATCAGTGATGATGGAGGGAGAAAAGGAGAAAGAGCACAGCACGCCTGCCTGCCTGATTGAGATTCTGGCAGACAGGCGGTTGCCATTGTCAATTAACCCATGCATGGAGGCCCCTCACACAGCTTTTCATTTAAAGCTGCCCAGGACTGGTTCCATGTGCTGTAGATTGTAAATAAATGAGGTGGTAAATTAAAGCTTCCAACGGGCGTTCAGCAATCAACATTACAGTTACCTCTCCGTGTATCTTGAAGATAACACTACCTGAGGTGATTTAGACAGCATAGCTACTTCATGTATTCAGATGCTGGCAGACTGTAATCACTGTCAGATGGCAAGCGGTTATCATGAACAACTGGAAGAATTGTCACTTTTTCCCAACATGATCCATCGTACTGTGAGAGATGAAGGAAGCATCAAGGCAGACTCGGAACATTAAATTCACCCGGCATGGTGAAGCTGGTGTTTAATGCAGGACACTGACTCAGATTTTCCTAATAGACTATATGTCTGATTTGGTCTTGTTTAAAAGCTACAATATTATATCTGAAAACATTACAGCGGTCAGAATATCCCATCCGATGCTTAGCAACACCACAGTGTGATCTGTGTAGCTAGAATGCTACGATTTGACATCCTATTCATCTCCCATTTTAAAAAACAGAGTTGAGTTCGAAAGAGGCCAGTGTAGCCTGAGGACATGGTTCTCTATCCCATGACCATATCTGGTGGTGTGTGTGTGTGTGTGTGTGTGTGTGTGTGTGTGTGTGTGTGTGTGTCTCAGTCTTAATAGCTTAATAAAACACTCCTTTGTATCTCAGCAAGGTTCTTGATTCAGGATGAAGGATAGCTCTCTCAGGTTACCTTGCACACCTTGCGTTTGAGTGTGTGTGGGTTGGAGTAGGAAGATAAGGACGTATCTGTGTAGTGAAAGAACGAATAGCCTGTTACATCAGCTAGAGGTGGTCTATAGGGGTCAGAAGATCACCTCCTGGCCTTGTCCTTCTCATGACTGATCCATGCAGGGATTCATCAAGACCTAGCCACAGATCCATTGAAACACACACGCGCACACACACACACACACACACACACACACACACACACACACACACACACACACACACACACACACACACACACACACACACACACACACACACACACACACACACACACACACAGAAAGACAGATCCACAGAGGCTGCACTCTGCCCCCTGTGGCAGAACTCAAAGGGGTTCTACCTGGAACCAAAAAGGGTTCTCCTATGGGGACAGCCCAACAGTGTAATTAGTGGTATCTTGTAGACAAGCTACGATACAGTCAACAAATTATCGCTCTGGCAACATTCTGTATGGGAGTATTGACAGTATTCCTACTGAGAGGAGAGGAGAGGAGCAAGTGAGCAGGAAAAAATGGATAAAGCTTTTGGTGTCAGCTGATATACTGGGTCGTGGAGAGGGATGGGGGAGGGAGCCATGTCTAGCTGGCCTCAGGTGACTCTCCATTAGACAGCTACGTCTGTCTGTTTATCTCTATCTTTAACTCTGCATTGTTGGTAAAGGACCCGTAAGAAAAGGACCCGTAAGAAAGCAGTACACTGTTAGTCCACACTTGTTGTTTACGAAGCATGTGAGAAATACCATTTTGATTTGATGATGCTGTAACCAACCAACCAGACGGCTAGATGCTGGTACAACACTGTGGAAAACACACCTGCTTCCAGGAAATCCCTCAGAGCCGAGCGGGCTTTAATTTGTATCACTGTTGCCGTTGGCAACTGTACATATTGTACTTGATGTAAGTGCATCACCCTTGTTATCTGTTTGGGATATGACTGTCTTGATCATCCTTGTTAGTCATCTGGAACAAGCGATTCCCATGAATATTTGAAAAATAATATGCATCAAATATCCAGCCCTTGGGGTACACAGGGAACAGGGAAGATGTAGCATTAAACTAGGTGAGACAGACAGCCATGGACAGATACCTGCATGTTTACTCCTCTCATTAATCTCCTCACCTCCTACCACCTGATCCGTCCAATCTGTCAGTGTATTATTTACTACGTAACATGCCGTGTTCTATTTGGCAGAGGAGAGTTGTTACTCTCCTCAAGGTGAAACACAACCATGCCTGGAGCTAGCCTCAAGGTGAAACACAACCATGCCTGGAGCTAGCCTCAAGGTGAAACACAACCATGCCTGGCGCTAGCCTCAAGGTGAAACACAACCATGCCTGGAGCTAGCCTCAAGGTGAAACACAACCATGCCTGGAGCTAGCCTCAAGGTGAAACACAACCATGCCTGGAGCTAGCCTCAAGGTGAAACACAACCATGCCTGGAGCTAGCCTCAAGGTGAAACACAACCATGCCTGGAGCTAGCCTCAAGGTGAAACACAACCATGCCTGGAGCTAGCCTCAAGATGAAACACAACCATGCCTGGAGCTAGCCTCAAGGTGAAACACAACCATGCCTGGAGCTAGCCTCAAGGTGAAACACAACCATGCCTGGAGCTAGCCTCAAGGTGAAACACAACCATGCCTGGAGCTAGCCTCAAGGTGAAACACAACCACGTCTGGAGCTAGCCTCAAGGTGAAACACAACCATGCCTGGAGCTAGCCTCAAGGTGACACACAACCACGCCTGGAGCTAGCCTCAAGGTGAAACACAACCATGCCTGGAGCTAGCCTCAAGGTGAAACACAACCATGCCTGGAGCTAGCCTCAAGGTGAAACACAACCATGCCTGGAGCTAGCCTCAAGGTGAAACACAACCATGCCTGGAGCTAGCCTCAAGGTGACACACAACCATGCCTGGAGCTAGCCTCAAGGTGAAACACAACCATGCCTGGAGCTAGCCTCAAGGTGAAACACAACCATGCCTGGCGCTAGCCTCAAGGTGACACACAACCATGCCTGGAGCTAGCCTCAAGGTGAAACACAACCATGCCTGGAGCTAGCCTCAAGGTGACACACAACCATGCCTGGAGCTAGCCTCAAGGTGACACACAACCATGCCTGGAGCTAGCCTCAAGGTGAAACACAACCATGCCTGGAGCTAGCCTCAAGGTGACACACAACCATGCTTGGAGCTAGCCTCAAGGTGACACACAACCATGCCTGGAGCTAGCCTCAAGGTGAAACACAACCATGCCTGGAGCTAGCCTCAAGGTGAAACAAAACCATGCCTGGAGCTAGCCTCAAGGTGACACACAACCATGCCTGGAGCTAGCCTCAAGGTGACACACAACCATGCCTGGAGCTAGCCTCAAGGTGACACACAACCATGCCTGGAGCTAGCCTCAAGGTGAAACACAACCATGCCTGGAGCTAGCCTCAAGGTGACACACAACCATGCCTGGAGCTAGCCTCAAGGTGACACACAACCATGCCTGGAGCTAGCCTCAAGGTGAAACACAACCATGCCTGGAGATAGCCTCAAGGTGACACACAACCATGCCTGGAGCTAGCCTCAAGGTGAAACACGACCATGCCTGGAGCTAGCCTCAAGGTGAAACACGACCATGCCTGGAGCTAGCCTCAAGGTGAAACACGACCATGCCTGGAGCTAGCCTCAAGGTGACACACAACCATGCCTGGAGCTAGCCTCAAGGTGAAACACAACCATGCCTGGAGCTAGCCTCAAGGTGACACACAACCATGCCTGGAGCTAGCCTCAAGGTGAAACACAACCATGGCTGGAGCTAGCCTCAAGGTGACACACAACCATGCCTGGAGCTAGCCTCAAGGTGACACACAACCATGCCTGGAGCTAGCCTCAAGGTGAAACACAACCATGCCTGGAGCTAGCCTCAAGGTGACACACAACCATGCCTGGAGCTAGCCTCGAGGTGAAACACGACCATGTCTGGAGCTAGCCTCAAGGTGAAACACAACCATGCCTGGAGCTAGCCTCGAGGTGACACACGACCATGCCTGGAGCTAGCCTCAAGGTGACACACAACCATGCCTGGAGCTAGCCTCAAGGTGAAACACAACCATGCCTGGAGCTAGCCTCGAGGTGACACACAACCATGCCTGGAGCTAGCCTCAAGGTGACACACAACCATGCCTGGAGCTAGCCTCAAGGTGAAACACAACCATGCCTGGAGCTAGCCTCAAGGTGAAACAAAACCATGCCTGGAGCTAGCCTCAAGGTGACACACAACCATGCCTGGAGCTAGCCTCAAGGTGACACACAACCATGCCTGGAGCTAGCCTCAAGGTGACACACAACCATGCCTGGAGCTAGCCTCAAGGTGAAACACAACCATGCCTGGAGCTAGCCTCAAGGTGACACACAACCATGCCTGGAGCTAGCCTCAAGGTGACACACAACCATGCCTGGAGCTAGCCTCAAGGTGAAACACAACCATGCCTGGAGATAGCCTCAAAGTACCACACAACCATGCCTGGAGCTAGCCTCAAGGTGAAACACGACCATGCCTGGAGCTAGCCTCAAGGTGAAACACGACCATGCCTGGAGCTAGCCTCAAGGTGAAACACGACCATGCCTGGAGCTAGCCTCAAGGTGACACACAACCATGCCTGGAGCTAGCCTCAAGGTGAAACACAACCATGCCTGGAGCTAGCCTCAAGGTGACACACAACCATGCCTGGAGCTAGCCTCAAGGTGAAACACAACCATGCCTGGAGCTAGCCTCAAGGTGACACACGACCATGCCTGGAGCTAGCCTCGAGGTGACACACAACCATGCCTGGAGCTAGCCTCGAGGTGAAACACGACCATGTCTGGAGCTAGCCTCAAGGTGAAACACAACCATGCCTGGAGCTAGCCTCGAGGTGACACACGACCATGCCTGGAGCTAGCCTCAAGGTGAAACACAACCATGCCTGGAGCTAGCCTCAAGGTGAAACACAACCATGCCTGGAGCTAGCCTCAAGGTGACACACAACCATGCCTGGAGCTAGCCTCAAGGTGACACACAACCATGCCTGGAGCTAGCCTCAAGGTGAAACACAACGATGCCTGGAGCTAGCCTCAAGGTGACACACAACCATGCCTGGAGCTAGCCTCAAGGTGAAACACAACCATGCCTGGAGCTAGCCTCAAGGTGACACACAACCATGCCTGGAGCTAGCCTCAGGTGAAACACAACCATGCCTGGAGCTAGCCTCAAGGTGACACACAACCATGCCTGGAGCTAGCCTCAAGGTGAAACACAACCATGCCTGGAGCTAGCCTCAAGGTGACACACAACCATGCCTGGAGCTAGCCTCAAGGTGACACACAACCATGCCTGGAGCTAGCCTCAAGGTGACACACAACCATGCCTGGAGCTAGCCTCAAGGTGAAACACAACCATGCCTGGAGCTAGCCTCAAGGTGACACACAACCATGCCTGGAGCTAGCCTCGAGGTGAAACACGACCATGCCTGGAGCTAGCCTCAAGGTGAAGCCTGCAGCTAGCCTCAGGTGAAACACAACCATGCCTGGAGCTAGCCTCAAGGTGACACACAACCATGCCTGGAGCTAGCCTCAAGGTGACACACAACCATGCCTGGAGCTAGCCTCAAGGTGAAACACAACCATGCCTGGAGCTAGCCTCGAGGTGACACACAACCATGCCTGGAGCTAGCCTCAAGGTGACACACAACCATGCCTGGAGCTAGCCTCAAGGTGAAACACAACCATGCCTGGAGCTAGCCTCAAGGTGAAACAAACCATGCCTGGAGCTAGCCTCAAGGTGACACACAACCATGCCTGGAGCTAGCCTCAAGGTGACACACAACCATGCCTGGAGCTAGCCTCAAGGTGACACACAACCATGCCTGGAGCTAGCCTCAAGGTGAAACACAACCATGCCTGGAGCTAGCCTCAAGGTGACACACAACCATGCCTGGAGCTAGCCTCAAGGTGACACACAACCATGCCTGGAGCTAGCCTCAAGGTGAAACACAACCATGCCTGGAGATAGCCTCAAAGTGACCACACAACCATGCCTGGAGCTAGCCTCAAGGTGAAACACGACCATGCCTGGAGCTAGCCTCAAGGTGAAACACGACCATGCCTGGAGCTAGCCTCAAGGTGAAACACACCATGCCTGGAGCTAGCCTCAAGGTGACACACAACCATGCCTGGAGCTAGCCTCAAGGTGAAACACAACCATGCCTGGAGCTAGCCTCAAGGTGACACACAACCATGCCTGGAGCTAGCCTCAAGGTGAAACACAACCATGCCTGGAGCTAGCCTCAAGGTGACACACGACCATGCCTGGAGCTAGCCTCGAGGTGACACACAACCATGCCTGGAGCTAGCCTCGAGGTGAAACACGACCATGTCTGGAGCTAGCCTCAAGGTGAAACACAACCATGCCTGGAGCTAGCCTCGAGGTGACACACGACCATGCCTGGAGCTAGCCTCAAGGTGAAACACAACCATGCCTGGAGCTAGCCTCAAGGTGAAACACAACCATGCCTGGAGCTAGCCTCAAGGTGACACACAACCATGCCTGGAGCTAGCCTCAAGGTGACACACAACCATGCCTGGAGCTAGCCTCAAGGTGAAACACAACCATGCCTGGAGCTAGCCTCAAGGTGACACACAACCATGCCTGGAGCTAGCCTCAAGGTGAAACACAACCATGCCTGGAGCTAGCCTCAAGGTGACACACAACCATGCCTGGAGCTAGCCTCAAGGTGAAACACAACCATGCCTGGAGCTAGCCTCAAGGTGAAACACAACCATGCCTGGAGCTAGCCTCAAGGTGACACACAACCATGCCTGGAGCTAGCCTCAAGGTGAAACACAACCATGCCTGGAGCTAGCCTCAAGGTGAAACACAACCATGCCTGGAGCTAGCCTCAAGGTGAAACACAACCATGCCTGGAGCTAGCCTCAAGGTGACACACAACCATGCCTGGAGCTAGCCTCAAGGTGAAACACAACCATGCCTGGAGCTACCCTCAAGGTGAAACACGACCATGCCTGGAGCTAGCCTCAAGGTGAAACACGACCATGCCTGGAGCTAGCCTCAAGGTGAAACACGACCATGCCTGGAGCTAGCCTCAAGGTGAAACACAACCATGCCTGGAGCTAGCCTCAAGGTGAAACACAACCATGCCTGGAGCTAGCCTCAAGGTGACACACCTGGAACCATGCCTGGAGCTAGCCTCAAGGTGACACACAACCATGCCTGGAGCTAGCCTCAAGAAACACAACCATGCCTGGAGATAGCCTCAAGGTGACACACAACCATGCCTGGAGCTAGCCTCAAGGTGAAACACGACCATGCCTGGAGCTAGCCTCAAGGTGAAACACGACCATGCCTGGAGCTAGCCTCAAGGTGAAACACGACCATGCCTGGAGCTAGCCTCAAGGTGACACACAACCATGCCTGGAGCTAGCCTCAAGGTGAAACACAACCATGCCTGGAGCTAGCCTCAAGGTGACACACAACCATGCCTGGAGCTAGCCTCAAGGTGAAACACAACCATGCCTGGAGCTAGCCTCAAGGTGACACACAACCATGCCTGGAGCTAGCCTCAAGGTGACACACAACCATGCCTGGAGCTAGCCGCGAGGTGAAACACGACCATGTCTGGAGCTAGCCTCAAGGTGAAACACAACCATGCCTGGAGCTAGCCTCGAGGTGACACACGACCATGCCTGGAGCTAGCCTCAAGGTGAAACACAACCATGCCTGGAGCTAGCCTCAAGGTGAAACACAACCATGCCTGGAGCTAGCCTCAAGGTGACACACAACCATGCCTGGAGCTAGCCTCAAGGTGACACACAACCATGCCTGGAGCTAGCCTCAAGGTGAAACACAACCATGCCTGGAGCTAGCCTCAAGGTGACACACAACCATGCCTGGAGCTAGCCTCAAGGTGAAACACAACCATGCCTGGAGCTAGCCTCAAGGTGACACACAACCATGCCTGGAGCTAACCTCAAGGTGAAACAAAACCATGCCTGGAGCTAGCCTCAAGGTGAAACACAACCATGCCTGGAGCTAGCCTCAAGGTGACACACAACCATGCCTGGAGCTAGCCTCAAGGTGAAACACAACCATGCCTGGAGCTAGCCTCAAGGTGAAACACAACCATGCCTGGAGCTAGCCTCAAGGTGAAACACAACCATGCCTGGAGCTAGCCTCAAGGTGACACACAACCATGCCTGGAGCTAGCCTCAAGGTGAAACACAACCATGCCTGGAGCTACCCTCAAGGTGAAACACGACCATGCCTGGAGCTAGCCTCAAGGTGAAACACGACCATGCCTGGAGCTAGCCTCAAGGTGAAACACGACCATGCCTGGAGCTAGCCTCAAGGTGAAACACGACCATGCCTGGAGCTAGCCTCAAGGAGAAACACGACCATGCCTGGAGCTAGCCTCAAGGTGAAACACAACCATGCCTGGAGCTAGCCTCAAGGTGAAACACAACCATGCCTGGAGCCAGCCTCAAGGTGAAACACAACCATGCCTGGAGCTAGCCTCAAGGTGACACACAACCATGCCTGGAGCTAGCCTCGAGGTGAAACACGACCATGTCTGGAGCTAGCCTCAAGGTGAAACACAACCATGCCTGGAGCTAGCCTCAAGGTGACACACGACCATGCCTGGAGCTAGCCTCAAGGTGAAACACAACCATGCCTGGAGCTAGCCTCAAGGTGAAACACAACCATGCCTGGAGCTAGCCTCAAGGTGACACACAACCATGCCTGGAGCTAGCCTCAAGGTGACACACAACCATGCCTGGAGCTAGCCTCAAGGTGAAACACAACCATGCCTGGAGCTAGCCTCAAGGTGACACACAACCATGCCTGGAGCTAGCCTCAAGGTGACACACAACCATGCCTGGAGCTAGCCTCAAGGTGACACACAACCATGCCTGGAGCTAGCCTCAAGGTGAAACAAAACCATGCCTGGAGCTAGCCTCAAGGTGAAACACAACCATGCCTGGAGCTAGCCTCAAGGTGAAACACAACCATGCCTGGAGCCAGCCTCAAGGTGAAACACAACCATGCCTGGAGCTAGCCTCAAGGTGAAACACAACCATGCCTGGAGCTAGCCTCAAGGTGAAACACAACCATGCCTGGAGCTAGCCTCAAGGTGACACACAACCATGCCTGGAGCTAGCCTCAATGTGAAACACAACCATGCCTGGAGCTAGCCTCAAGGTGAAACACGACCATGCCTGGAGCTAGCCTCAAGGTGAAACACGACCATGCCTGGAGCTAGCCTCAAGGAGAAACACAACCATGCCTGGAGCTAGCCTCAAGGTGAAACACAACCATGCCTAGAGCAGTAAAGCACCTTGTGTATCTAGAACAGTCAATCAGGGAGGAGTGGGATCTCTCCCTGTCTGAGGTCCTGTATACTTTAAGTCACCAGGGCCTATGCAGTGCTGCTGCTCTAGGTCAGCATCACTGGATGGTTTTCTCTATACTACTGAATAGGACGATGCCATGACAACTGACAGCAGTGAAAGCAGTACTCAGCAGTGCGCCCAGAGGTTGAGTGTGAATGTCAGAGAGAGAGACAGCTCTGAAGTGGGTGTACGCTCTTCCCAGTCAGGCAGGGAGGGGGGGGTGCAGACGGGGGAGGGGGGCAGACGGGGGAGAGGGGGGCAGACGGGGGAGAGGGGGGGCAGACGGGGGAGAGGGGGCGACGGGGGAGAGGGAGCTGCTGCAGTGCTTTTTCTCCTGGCGTCAGCTCCGCTGGGGAAACTCCGCCTTCCTGCTCTCGTTCAGCGGTGACCACTGTCACGCTCCTCTTCAGTTAGACCATAGTCCTCCTCAGAGCGGGGCAGGCCCTCTACTCTCCCCAGTCCCCTGTGTGCTCTCTGCCTGCCACCAGAGCACAACCGCAGCACAACGCAGGTAGAGCAAAGCAGCCTGGTCCAGGAGATAATGAATCTAGTGCAGCAGCCCAACAGGCGTGCCAGGAACAGGTTGGGAGTAGAGGGGACTGCTGATGGCAGCGATTGTGGCAGTCATACTGTATATTCACCCGCCCAACCTCCCACAACACCATACTTAACGCATAATACTCTACAGGAGTTGGAGTTTAATACACTATGCAAATGTGGAATTTAAATATGGGGAAAAAAGTCATGAAATTTCAGTTATTCATTTGCAATGTTATGCTGTCGATGTCATATTTGCTATATAATTGGTACACACACATGCTGTATAATATATAATCAAATATGCATATTCCCCCCAATACAGCCATTATCCACTGTATGATTTTGAATGATTCATATTCTGTTGAGAGATGTTGAGACATTATCTGCAATAAATCAACAGCGACCTTCATCCATCAGGCTGTATAACACACACTTATATGATGTGTTTGCTTGACAAGACTCATTTTTCAACACAAAAATATATATTTTTTACAATAAATATTTTTTTTCTAAGCTTCACATCTCAACCCAGCAACCTGCCTTAATGCATCAGCAGCAAAACGTGTCATCAACTGAAGAGATGGACATGTCAGTTCTTCAGTGACATACACACGCTATGCTATGCTACTACAGAGTGAGACTGAGAGTGGCAGGCCAGCTGCGTTGTGCATTATTGATAGTGTTATGTTTGAGTGACTACTCAAGTCAAAGCCTTGAAATGGACAAATTAAGAGGTTCCCATGTTCTCCTTGCAGGCTGGAGAGAGAGGAACCCCTGTTTTATGGAATTACTTTTGGGGGAAATAAATGAGATGAGTCCATCAATCAACTCCAAAAATTGCATCAAGGAAATTACAAGGCCTTTATGGGATAGAACTCAAGGAAAACCAGGCAAAGAGGTTGAAACACAGGCTGAAGATTAGCAGTAGTCTGAGTTTGATAAAAACACATGCTCTGGGGAATGATGACAGGGAGTGATGAGCAAGGGATGGAGAGAGGGGGAGGAGAAACATAGAGGAAGGTTTATGTATGGGAGAGATGGGGGGGGGGGTTGGGCAATACACTGTATGTAATCAAATGGGTTGGGGCTCCTATGATAAGAGGAATGGGGGGTTAGGGTGTTGGCTGTGGGAGACGGGAGACGGGGGTAGGGTTGATGGGCGGATGATGTGAGAAATGGTTAGTGTGCTTTATTGATGATAATTAAAGGAACAAGATTCACGGACGATTTGTTCTATTTAGTTGCACTATGGAGACGGAAACACCAGCTCTCCTCATAGCAGTTCCTGGAGATTAAAACTCTATGTTTACATGCAGTAGATACAATGCAATTTAGCCACAGTCTGTGTTCGCTTATAATGAAGGCCATCTAAGGGGGCCTTTTGTTCATCTGTTGCAGTCGACTATTGACCTCCTGAACCCCAAAAAAGTCCTATTTGGTGAGTTTTTACGGGGAGAAGCGGGTGATGATCCAAATGAGGGGAGAGGGAACAAGATGTGTCGCTGGTTTCATAGGGTTCCTTTACTCCCTCATTCAAACAGCAGCATCGTGGTCCTGGGGACTGAGGACAGAGAGATTAGCTAACGTATAAAACATACTATACAATCACTTAGGAATCCATATTGGACTTTACTTTAAAAGGCTTATGATGCCAATACAGTTACATTGCAGAACCATGTTTCAGTTCATACTCTTTTGCTGGTCTTGAGATACGAGATGTATTGCTCAATTGTGGCCGTTACATTTAAATAGAAGTACTCATCTACAGTATAAAACTCCTCAATATTTGAATAGTTCAATATTGTGGTATTCAGTCTTATGTCTTCAATATTGTAGTACCCAGTTGAAGACCTTCAAGAGGTCTGGCATGAAATCATCTCAAGAGTAATTTATGTGTGTCTGGCACTGGACAGTGTAGAGTCACTGCTGTGCTGTGTCACAGTTACTGAGACCTTATAGCTTCATATGACTTTTTATGGAGGAATGAAACTGGGTCTCAAATCTGCATGAGTCCAGGTCTCTCTGGACAGACATGTATATATACCAGGTCTCTCTATATACCAGGTCTCTCTATATACCAGGTCTCTCTATATACCAGGTCTCTCTATAGACCAGGTCTCTCAAGATACCAGTTCTCTCTATATACCAGGTCTCTCTGGACAGACATGTGTATATACCAGGTCTCTCTATATACCAGGTCTCTCTATATACCTATATACCAAGTCTCTCTATATACCAGGTCTCTCTATATACCAGGTCTCTCTATATACCAGGTCTCTCTATATACCAGGTATCTCTATATACCAGGTCTCTCTATATACCAGGTCTCTCTATATACCAGGTCTCTCTATATACCAGGTCTCTCTATATACCAGGTCTCTCTATATACCCGTAATCCCGTCTGGATTACTGCAACTCGCTGTTGGCTGGGCTCCCTGCCTGTGCCATTAAACCCCTACAACTCATCCAGAACGCCGCAGCCCGTCTGGTGTTCAACCTTCCCAAGTTCTCTCACGTCACCCCGCTCCTCCGCTCTCTCCACTGGCTTCCAGTTGAAGCTCGCATCCGCTACAAGACCATGGTGCTTGCCTACGGAGCTGTGAGGGGAACGGCACCTCACTACCTCCAGGCTCTGATCAGGCCCTACACCCAAACAAGGGCACTGCGTTCATCCACCTCTGGCCTGCTCGCCTCCCTACCACTGAGGAAGTACAGTTCCCGCTCAGCCCAGTCAAAACTGTTCGCTGCTCTGGCCCCCCAATGGTGGAACAAACTCCCTCACGACGCCAGGACAGCGGAGTCAATCACCACCTTCCGGAGACACCTGAAACCCCACCTCTTTAAGGAATACCTAGGATAGGATAAAGTAATCCTTCTCCCCTCCCCCCCCTTAAAAGACCTAGATGCACTATTGTAAAGTGGCTGTTCCACTGGATGTCATAAGGTGAAAGCACCAATTTGTAAGTCGCTCTGGATAAGAGCGTCTGCTAAATGACTTAAATGTAAATGTAATGATATACCAGGTCTCTCTGGACAGACATCTATATATACCAGGTCTCTCTATATACCAGTTCTCTCTATATACCAGGTCTCTCTATAGACCAGGTCTCTCTATATACCAGGTCTCTCTATATACCAGGTCTCCCTGTATACCAGGTCTCTCTATAGACCAGGTCTCTCTATATACCAGGTCTCTCTATATACCAGGTCTCTCTATAGACCAGGTCTCTCTATATACCAGGTCTCTCAAGATACCAGGTCTCTCTATAGACCAGGTCTCTCTATATACCAGGTCTCTCTATATACCAGGTATCTCTATAGACCAGGTCTCTCTATATACCAGGTCTCTCAAGATACCAGGTCTCTCTGGACAGACATCTATATATATGCCAGGTCTCTCTATATACCAGGTCTCTCTATATACCAGGTCTCTCTATATACCAGGTCTCTCTATATACCAGGTCTCTCTGGTCAGACATGTGTATATACCAGGTCTCTCTATATACCAGGTCTCTCTATATACCAGGTCTCTTTATACACCAGGTCTCTCTATATACCAGTTCTCTCTATATACCAGGTCTCTCTGGACAGACATCTATATATACCAGGTCTCTATATATACCAGGTCTCTCTATATACCAGGTCTCTCTATATACCAGGTCTCTCTATATACCAGGTCTCTTTATACACCAGGTCTCTCTATATACCAGTTCTCTCTATATACCAGGTCTCTCTGGACAGACATCTATATATACCAGGTCTCTCTGGACAGACATCTATATATACCAGGTCTCTATATATACCAGGTCTCTCTATATACCAGGTCTCTCTATATACCAGGTCTCTCTATATACCAGGTCTCTCTATATACCAGGTCTCTCTACATACCAGGTCTCTCTGGACAGACATGTGTATATGTCAGGTCTCTCTGGGACAGATATGTGTATATGCCAGGTCTCTCTGGGACAGATATGTGTATATGCCAGCACCAGCTTTTCATCACACCACCTGTCACACCATCTATCTCTATCCCAGTGACACTCACTTACGGAGTCCACATGCTCTCACACACACACAGGCATACACACACACTCAACTCCCGCCCTGTGGCATCGGGTTTGGACATCCTGACGGGTCGCCCCCAGGTGGTGAAGGTAGGATTCAACAATTCCACTCCGCTGATCCTCAACACAGGGGCCCCACAAGCGTGTGTGCTTGGCCCTCTCCTGTACTTACTGTTCTCCCATGACTGCGTGGCCACGCATCCAACTAAATCATCTAGTTTGTAGACGACACAACAGTAGTAGAGTTGATTACCAACAACAACGAGACGGCCTACAGGGATTGAGCTGAGGGCACTAACTAGGGAGATGATCATGGACTTCAGAAAACAGCAGAGGGAGCACCCCCCTATCCACATCGACTGGACAGCAGTGGAGAAGGTGGAACGTTTTTGTTCCTCGGCGTACACCTCATGTCTGTCCAGAGAGACAAACTGAAATGGTCCACCCACACAGACAGTGTGGTGAAGAAGATGCAACAGCGCCTTTATAAGGCTGAAGAAATGTGGCTTGTCACCTAAAACCCTCCCAAACTTTTACAGATGTACAATTGAGAGCATCCTGTCGCGCTGTATCACAACCACCCGAGCCACTGCCCGTTCACCCCGTTATCATCCAGAAGGCGAGGTCAGTACAGGTGCATCAAAGCTGGGACAGAGAGACTGAAAAACAACTTCTATCTCAAGGCCATCAGACTGTTAAACAGCCATCACTAACACAGAAAGGCTGCTCCCTGCATACAGACTTGAAGTCATTGGCCACTTTAATAAATGGATCACTAGTCACTGTATTAATGCCACTTGCATAATGTTTACATATTTTGCATTACTCATCTCATATGTGTATACTGTATAATTATACAATCTATTGCATCTTGCCTATGCTGCTCTGTCATTGCTCATCCATATATTTATATGTATATATTCTTACTCCATCCCTTTACTTAGATGTGTGTGTATTAGGTAGTTGTTGTGGAATCGTTAGATTACATGTTAGATATTGCTGCACTGTCGGAACTAGGAGCACAAGTATTTCGCTACACTGCAGACATACACACACGCACAAGCACGCAAACACCCATACACACACAAACACACACCATGTCCTTATCTCTTTAACTGTGGGCGATGGCGATCCCCTGACTGAACTGCCCCTCTTCATGAAGATGGATATTACAGCTGAATTATATACACTGCAGCTGTCAGGGGCGGAGGCCATCCATTACAGCTTATTTTCTAGGCATGGTGAAGACTGCTGCCACCAGTGTGTACAGCATCTCATCTCTGCCCGCTCCGCTCACTCAGCGCTTTCTGCTCCACTCAGCCTCATGTATTTACTCCACAGCGTGGAGGACAGATAAATCACACACCTCAATACTGCCAGTCCTGTCAATGTCAACATTTCTGTTCTCTGGGCCAATGACGAGAAGGTGACAGCTGCTGTCTGGCCAGCCTCATCCGTCTTGGAGATCAGGGAAAGTGACATGTTGCACCTCAGTCTTAAGGCAAGTGGTCACCAGCCTCAACGAACCAATCCACGTGAAGATGTGGTCAACTCTTCAGTCTGACCCCCCCCCCCCCCCAGCCATCAGACTGGCATCCCCATGGGAGCAGCCGTGGCGTGATTTCCATGTGGTTTCCATGGCTACATGACAAACACTGTTGCTGTAGCCGCCCTGTTAACAAATTGAGGCAATTATATCTGAGGAGCAGCTGCTCTACCAGTCCCCTCCCCCAATGTACTGCCCCTCCCCCATCGTACCGTCCCTCCCCCATGATACCATCCCTCCCCATGTTACTGTCCTTCCCCCTTAGCATTGTCCCAACCCCATCGTAACGTCTCTCCCCCATTGACCGTCCCTCCCCCATCGTACCTTCCCTCTCCCATGGTACCATCCCTCCCCCATCGTATCGTCCCTCCCCTTAGCACCGCCCCTCCCCCATCGTACCGTCCCTGCCCCATCGTATCAGGTCTCCCCTTAGCACCGTCCCTCCCCCATGGTACCGTCCCTCCCCCATGGTACTGTCGTGTCTTTGGCTATGCCGGATTAAGTGATATGACATGCTATTCTATAAAATAATTTATCCGTAATTAATATTACCTGATTTAGCTAATCATGTAAATGTAATTAACTAGAGAGTCGGGCACCACAAAATAATATTTATAGAGCTATTATCTTCCGAATAAACCCTTAAAGACCAAGTAATATTTTACATCAATAGCAGTCAATATTAATCGTCATCTTAATTCAGTCTGCACGAACCCTGGCTCACAAGTTGAATCAGCAATACAAAATTGGGTTTAATTATTTATTTACTAATGTAAGGGTTTTCCTCCTCTTCGTCTGAAGAGGAGGTGTAGCAAGGATCGGACCAAGATGCGGCGTGGTAAGTGTCCATGGTTGTTTATTTAAAAACATGAACTGAACACTCAATGAATACAAAACAATAAACGTGAACAAAACCGAAACAGTACCGTGTGGCGAACAAAACCAGACACGGAAACAATCACCCACAAACACACAGTGAAACCCAGGCTACCTAAGTATGATTCTCAATCAGAGACAACTAATGACACCTGCCTCTGATTGAGAACCATACTAGGCCGAAACATAGAAATTCCCAAAACCAAGAAAAACAAACATAGACAACCCACCCAACTCACGCCCTGACCATACTAAATAAATACAAAACAAAGGAAATTAAGGTCAGAACGTGACAACTAAATCATAACTTGATTACAAATGACATCATAAAGGAAAATGTCCCTAGCGGGCGGAACAGATATGACAGCTTGTTACACAAAAGAAAAGGGGCTGGGTTTGAGTGAAAGAGCGGGAAGACTGAGTAACAAAGGAAGAAGCTGTGCTATCGTAAATGCAGTATCTTATGCATTCTAAATTACCGCCCATTTGGAAAAGGAAAATGCAATAAATATTTACTCTGTGCAGCGCTTCAGTAGGTTGGTGGTAGATGGAAGGCCGTGTTGTCCAACCAAGTCTTTTGAAGAATGTCTCTGGTTGTCAATTGGATACGTTCTAGTAACATCGTTGGATGATAGACGAGACACTCTGAGACTGTGTGTTCCTTCCTAACCCTCGTTTGCATCTGCTGTTGCTAACTCAACGGCTAGATGGTATAGAGTACAGTGTATATATGAGATGAGTAATGTAGGGTATGTAAACATTATATGAAGTGGCATTGTTTAAAGTGGCAAGTGATACATTTATTACCTCAATTTATCCATTACTAAAGTGGCTGGAGTTGAATCAGTATGTTGGCAGCAGCCACTCAATGTTAGTGATGGCTGTTTAACAGTCTGATGGCCTTGAGATAGAAGCTGTTTTTCAGTCTCTCGGTCCCAGCTTTGATGCACCTGTACTGACCTCGCCTTATGGATGATAACGGGCTGAACAGGCAGTGGCTCGGGTGGTTGTTGTCCTTGATGATCTTTTTGGCCTTCCTGTGACATCGGGTGGTGTAGGTGTTCTGGAGGGCAGGTAGTTTGCCCCCGGAGCCTTACGGTTATGGGCGGAGCAGTTGCCGTACCAGGCAGGATGCTCTCGATTGTGCATCTGTAAAAGTTTGGGAGTGTTTTTGGTGACAAGCCAAATTTCTTCAGCCTCCTGAGGTTGAAGAGGCCCTGCTGCGCCTGCTTCACCATGCTGTCTGTGTGGATGGACCATTTCAGTTTGTCCGTGATGTGTACGCCGAGGAACTTAAAACATTCCACCCTCTCCACTACTGTCCCGTCGATGTGGATAGGGGGGTGCTCCCTCTGCTGTTTCCTGAAGTCCACGATCATCTCCATTGTTTTGTTGACGTTGAGTGTGAGGTTACTTTCCTGACACCACAATCCGAGGGCCCTCACCTCCTCCCTGTAGGCCGTCTCGTCGTTGTCGGTAATCAAGCCTACCACTGTAGTGTCGTCTGCAAACTTGATGATTGAGTTGGAGGCGTGCATGGCCACGCAGTCGTGGGTGAACAGGGAGTACAGGAGAGGGCTGAGAACGCACCCTTGTGGGGCCCCAGTGTTGAGGATCAGCGGGGTGGAGATGTTGTTACCTACCTTCACCACCTTGGGGGCGGCCCGTCAGGAAGTCCAGGACCCAGTTGCACAGGGCGGGGTGGAGACCCAGGGTCTCGAGCTTGATGACGAGTTTGGAGGGTATTATGGTGTTAAATGTTGTAGTCGATGAACAGTATTCTCACATAGGTATTCCTCTTTTCCAGATGGGTTAGGGCAGTGTGCAGTGTGATTGCGATTGCGTTGTCTGTGGACCTATTGGGGCGGTAAGCAAATTGGAGTGGGTCTAGGGTGTCAGGTAGGGTGGAGGTGATATGGTCCTTGACTAGTCTCTCAAAGCACTTCATGATGATGGAAGTGAGTACTACGGGGCGGTAGTCATTTAGCTCAGTTACCTTAGCTTTCTTGGGAACAGGAACAATGGTGGCCCTCTTGAAGCATGTGGTGACAGCAGACTGGGATAATGATTGATTGAATATGTCCGTAAACACACCAGCCAGCTGGTCTGCACATGATCTGAGGACACGGCTGGGGATGCCATCTGGGCCTGCAGCCTTGTGAGGGTTGACACGTTTAAATGTTTTGCTCATGTCGGCTGCAGTGAATGAGAGCCCATAGGTTTTGGTAGCGGGCCGAGTCAGTGGCACTGTAGTGTCCTCAAAGCGAGCAAAGAAGTTGTTTAGTCTGTCTGGGAGCAAGACATCCTGGTACGCGACGGGGCTGGTTTACCTTTTATAGTCCGTGATTGACTGTAGACCCTGCTACACACCTCTCATGTCTGAGCTGTTGAATTGCGACTCTACTTTGTCTCTATACTGACGCTTAGCTTGTTTGATTGCCTTGCAGAGGGAATAGGTACACTGTTTGTATTTGGTCAAGTTTCCGGTCACCTTGCCCTGATTAAAAGCAGTGGTTCGCGCTTTCAGTTTCACGCGAATGCTGCCATCAATCCACGGTTTCTGGTTTGGGAATGTTTTAATAGACGCTGTGGGTACAACATCGCTGATGCACTTGCTAATAAACCCGCTCACCGAATCAGCTTATACATCAATGTTGTTGTTCGCCGCAATGCTGAACATATCCCAGTCCACGTCATCAAAGCAACTTGAAGCGTGGAATCCGATTGGTAGGACCAGCGTCGACCAGACCTGAGCGCGGGAGCTTCCAGTTTTAGTTTCTGTCTCTATAGGCAGTGAGTAACAAAATGGAGTTGTGGTCAGCTTTTCCGAAAGGAGGGCGGGGGAGGGTCTTATATGAGTCGCGGAAGTTAGAATAACAATGATCTAGGGTTTTGCCAGCCCTAGCTTCAAAATCGATATGCTGATAGAATTTAGGGAGCCTTGTTTTCAGATTAGCCCAGCTAAAATAAATGCAGCCTCAGGATATGTGGTTTCCAGTTTTGATAGAGTCAAATTAAGTTTGTTCAGGTCCATCGATGTGTCTGCTTGGGGGGGGGGTTATATGCGGCTGTGATTCTAAGTCAGATGAACAGAAGGACTTGAGTTCCTGTATGTTGTTATGATCACACCAGGTCTCGTTAATCATAAGGCATACCCCCCCGCACCTCTTCTTACCAGAAAGATGCTTGTTTCTGTCGGCGCAATGCTTGAAGAAACCAGCTGGCTGTACCGACTCCGATAGCATGTCTCGAGAGTGAGCCATGTTTCCGTGAAACAAAGAACGTTACAGTCTCTGATGTCTCTCTGGAAGGCTACCCTTGCACTGATTTCGTCTACGTTGTTGTCAAGAGACTGGACATTGGCAAGTAGTATGCTCGGGAACGGTGTGTGCCCGTCTATGGAGCCTGACCAGAAGACTATTACGTGCTCCAAGACATGCAAACAGACAGAGATCACTCAGAGTCTTAACAACAATCCATTCTCTTATTTTGTGTGAGAAACCTGCCCTGTAATAAGCTTCTGTAGCAAACAACAAGTGAGTGGTTAGTGCTCCTTGATCATGTTTGGGAGAAGAGTGCCTCTATTTAAATGAGTTCAGGGCGAGGCTGTGAGACTGGGACACGCATTGTGTGTGAATGTATGTAGAGAAAATAGAGCACTGCGTGAGAGCTTGTGTGCAAACACTCTTCACTGCATCTATGTGCGTGGATACCAGGAAGCTAGTGATCCTTAAGTGATTTTGTGGGCAGTTATTGTAAGTGCCCATGCCAGAGTGCCCATGCCAGAGTGCCCATGCCAGAGTGCCCATGCCAGAGTGCCCATGCCAGTCTGTAAATATGTGGACATGTGTGTGATTTAATTGATGGCTAAATCTTTGATTCTGAAGGCCACTGGAGAACATGAATTGGTTTTCTGAAGAAAATAAATATCTGCTTGTTTAGTATCTGCTGCAATTGAATGGAGAGGGAGAGGCAGGTGGGGATTCCTAGGGGGGGGTTAGGGAATGGAGGATAGTCCAAGCACAGCAGTGTTCTTATCTAACGTTTGCAGATTGTATGTGTGTTTGTGTTTGTGTGTGTGTGCGTGAGAGAGGAAAGAGCTCATCTGTGCAGTCACCCAGCTAAAAGCCACGCCAACACAAACGAATGCGGTGCAGGTGGAACAGCAGCGTTGCGTTCCTACTTCCTGGTGGAATGATCCGACCAGTTAGGATGGAGATTATCTGTTATGAATTCACCCAGATGTTACAGGAAGATCCCTGTAGAATTTGATACAATGAAGCAGTAAACAGAAACCTGATGGGAGTAGTTTTATGTTTCGGGTCCATCCTTAATGTAAGGTTAAAAGCATGTAAGTGTTTTTATATCAACCTGGAGAGAACAGTTATCAGTCAAATGTTCCTCATTTAAAAGGCAACAAATTAGCAGACGATTCCTTCTGCAAATTGCCACTTTAACTTCACATGAATGACTTATTTCAGTCAATATCTAGTCTAGCATAAATCATATTCACATAGATTTTGACGATAGTAAACAGCAGGTCGGAAACGCAAGGACAAATGTTTTTCCTACTCCAAAATAACCAAGTAATAAATGATCAATGTGTGATAATGCAAAAGAACAAGACCTTTGAAGCACGAGTAGAAAGGGTTTGTTTTAGGGTTAGGATAAGGACAAGACCTTTGAAGGACATGTAGAAAGGGTTTGGTTTAGGGTTAGGATAAGGAAAAGACCTTTGAAGCACATGTAGAAAGGGTTTGGTTTAGGGTTAGGATAAGGACAAGACCTTTGAAGCACATGTAGAAAGGGTTTGGTTTAGGGTTAGGATAAGGACAAGACCTATGAAGGACATGTAGAAAGGGTTTGGTTTAGGGTTAGGATAAGGACAAGACCTTTGAAGCACATGTAGAAAGGGTTTGGTTTAGGGTTAGGATAAGGACAAGACCTTTGAAGCACATGTAGAAAGGGTTTGGTTTAGGGTTAGGATAAGGACAAGACCTTTGAAGCACATGTAGAAAGGGTTTGGTTTAGGGTTAGGATAAGGACAAGACCTTTGAAGCACATGTAGAAAGGGTTTGGTTTAGGGTTAGGATAAGGACAAGACCTTTGAAGCACATGTAGAAAGGGTTTGGTTTAGGGTTAGGATAAGGACAAGACCCTTGAAGCACATGTAGAAAGGGTTTGGTTTAGGGTTAGGATAAGGACAAGACCTTTGAAGCACGAGTAGAAAGGGTTTGGTTTAGGGTTAGGATAAGGACAAGACCTTTGAAGCACATGTAGAAAGTGTTTGGTTTAGGGTTAGGATAAGGACAAGACCTTTGAAGCACGAGTAGAAAGGGTTTGGTTTAGGGTTAGGATAAGGACAAGACCTTTGAAGCACATGTAGAAAGGGTTTGGTTTAGGGCTAGGATAAGGACAAGACCTTTGAAGCACATGTAGAAAGGGTTTGGTTTAGGGTTAGGATAAGGACAAGACCTTTGAAGCACATGTAGAAAGGGTTTGGTTTAGGGTTAGGATAAGGACAAGACCTTTGAAGCACATGTAGAAAGGGTTTGGTTTAGGGTTAGGATAAGGACAAGACCTTTGAAGCACATGTAGAAAGGGTTTGGATTAGGGTTAGGATAAGAACAAGACCTTTGAAGCACATGTAG